>NW_009630624.1:0-22354 GCF_000690535.1 Cariama cristata | reverse complement strand
ACCCTGCAGCCCCCCCGCCCCAGCACCTGGGCACCTGCACCCGGTACAGTACTCAAATTTCCAAATTTAATTTTCAATGTAATCTGTAACACACCTGCTAGCAAAGCAGCTCAAGCAATTTGTTTTTAATATATATTGACTGAATTGTGTTTACGACTGAACTAAAGAGGTACTTGAATCACTGTTCAGTGTTCTTTATTTCCTCCCTTTGCTGTTTATCCTTGTTGTTTTCCTAATAACTTATTCCTGATACTCTTAACTATACAACACTTACTAAAACGGGCACCGAGGTCTCTTGAAGTTACTTTGGGCTTATGGTATTGCATGTGTGTGTTTTCCTCATATTTGTAATAGAAATTACATAATGTGAAATATTTTTGCACATTAATCATTTCCCGTTTCATTATGTTTATGTATTCATTTTTTTCCCCTTGCATATTGGTAGCTAAGGGTCTGAGCTTGCAATATGTTACGTATGTAGTTCATTATACATGTGGGAACAATCTCACTGATTTCAGCACAATTCATCTCTGTAAAGTTAAGTTTGTGTATAAACTTGTACGATTTGAGTCCAAGTATTTATATCTGAATTCTAATAGGAAGAAAAAGCATGAAAGGAAAATGAATCTTCTCTTTAACATTTCCTATCGCTTAATGCAAAATCATTTTTTGCAATGCATACAATAAAATCATGACAGTCAGTCCTTAGACATGTAACCCCTGTGTCTGTTTAAACTTGCACTATATAATTGTCAACATTTTGAAATGAACTTGTCCAAAGATTCTTGTATATACTCAACAAATTGAACCGCCATACTATGGTTTATCATGTGACTGTTGCTTTAGGAGAGATGTTTGAAAGTGGCAATATAAACACTGGAATGTATTAAATTAGTCTGTATGTTCAGTTCTCTCATTTTTTGTGTCAGACAGGGAAGGTCTTAGCTATGTTCCCTAGAAAAGTAGTCTGTAACTTTGCTGTCTGAAAATGAGTAATTAAAACTCTACAGAGTCTTGAACTGAGTTAAAATGTCTCATCAACTGGATGGTTATACATTCTGGGTTTGTCTCTTTCCTGATGGATTGCAAACACAATTAATGAACCTAAGAATTGTTTAAAGGATCTGTAGTAAACTGAGGCACTAGAGAGAAATCTCCTTCCGCTGTTATTTGCATCAGTTTAAAGATTCAGCAGTGGTTGGTGGACAAACTTGTTTCCCTTCTATATTTTAATTTTGCGTGAATAATGTGTTACTTTATAATTTAAGGATAATAGCCAGAATTCATTTTTCAGAGTTGCAACCATTTCACATCCAGTACATCAAATGCTTTTAGAAAAGAAATCCAATTACAAAAGAAATCATTTTCCACCATGTTTGACTTTTCTTAAGCAATCAAATGATAATCAGATAATGTTTAGGCTTTATTGAGTGATTTTTGCCCCCAGTAATTTTTCAGGGCTCATCAGAAATAAACTGCTTTATGGGGAAAATGCTATTTGGATTGATAGTGGTTTTAATCCTTATTTTGTAAGCCAATTCACTTCTTTTACCCTCTTGCACTAAGGAATACACTTCAAAATGCAAAAAGCTCTATTCAGTTAATGGCTTTCTCAACTTTACTCCACATGATTTTCTGTGGAAAATAGCAGAACTTAAATACGGCTTCTGCTTGGTGCTGACTTAACTTGCATATAGCCTGCTTGTGAATCTGAATATTTGAGATCTATTACATCCTCTTTTTGAAACCATCCTTCTGCACAACAAGATTAATCCCATATATTTTTATTTTTCTGTGGAAAACTGTATAAGGAAAATAAGATCCTGTTTAAATATCTGCCTATGTTTGAGCCAGTAGTCAGCTACAAGATTGTATTTAAGGTTTGAGGACCAGGATTTGTTGAAAAAAAAGGAGTATATAGACATCAGTTGTGACATTCAGCATTTTTTCCACAATCCAGTGATCTCCTCTGATTGTTCTGCTCTTCAAGAACTATGAAACATATGAACTCTGGGAAAGTCATAGTAGAATGAAACAGTGGCCTTCTATATACTAGCTCTGAGATATATTTGAGATATTTTCCTGGAAGACAGAATTGAGAGATGATGACCAGTCGGCTTAAGAGGTAAAGCATTTTTTACAACACTGTTTAGATGGTGCAAAAGACACAGAACCAAAACATGGGTATGCTTGAAGAAAAATGTGAGAAGAGATTCTATGAAGAGAGGGGGAGAACAAACAAACAAACCAAACAAAAAATCACTCTAAATGCAAAGTTTTAAATACAAACACTCAAAGACTAAGAAAATTGCATTCCAATTACTTGTTTCAGCTTGGCTGGAACACACCATTCTTAAAAATTATATAAACAATTATTTAGCTGTAATAGTCAGTCAGATGTAGATATGTAATTACTTGCAGTGGAATTCTAATACTGCTGCATATAGAAGTTCTGAGAGGAGGAGTTTAATTTTTGTCCTGGAGTTCATCTCATTATTAAATGTTAGTTTCAAAGGAAAGTAATTCAGGAACAATTTTATAAGGAATGTTAACCTTTTTATTTCTGGAGATGTTACAATGCAGGAATGTGACTATATATATATATTACTTCAATAATATATGTAAGTATAGCAATTTACCGGAATTAATATCTAGCTATCCTGTCTCATGAGAAAACACTGACCTTTGTCTTACACTGTATTACTTGTAGAAAAGTAAATATTGACCTCTTCAGTTAATACTTATCTCTAAGTCAGTAAAATGCTCCACAGAAGACTGTATCGCTTCCATCAGCTAGCTAAATTAGCAGTTCAGAATCTTGGACAAACATTTGTATCACCAGTTTCAAATATCTATTTCATAATGCATAATGTATTTTTGTGTTTATGAAAGGCTGTATCTAAAATTTCAGCTGCCTGGTTGAGAAGTGTACTAAAGTTGCAAAATGGCTGCCTGTTGATCTTTTAATAAAACCACTATTTTCTGAAAATTAGTGTTTTTTAAAAAGCATACATGCTACAGAATTCTACTTTCCTAACTTCTAAGTTGTTTCCAAATGCCATTTCAAGAAAAACTCTGTGCTTTGGGTAGAAAGTATTTTAAAGTCACAGGAGAACTCTGCAATCATAATCTTTATTTGTAACTATTGAATATAAAGAAATAAACAAACAAACCTGAAAATGGTTGCCATGATCTGAATTGGAGGCAAGATAAACAGCAACAGGTGTCCTTGCATTTGGAAGTAAGTTTGGATTTAGAGTAACTTATCTCAAAACTTCTCACTGCATAGAGACCTCAGATAAAATCCTGTCCCAATTTTATCCCATTTTTTGCAAAGCCTAGGTTAATAAATGACTGTGCATCCTGAAATTCAACAGACCAGGCATATTTCCAGTTCCCCCCAAGTATGAAAGATTGATATAACTGAATCCTGGTCTGTGATCGCTACACCTCACTAAACTTCCACTCTTTCTAAGAAGTATAATTTTATACTCTATCTGTTTCAAAGTTTTCCTTTCTGAAAAAAGTTAGTTATGTGCACTTTGAAATATGATTTCTTCAACTGTATATGTGCTGCTGCAAGTTTGGTGAGACATATCTGTTTCTTCAAATTGGCAGAACACTAAATAACTGATTTCTGTTCAGAAGTGCCCTGGCTGGTTCACTTCAATGCAAGGGGTCATTTTAGTCTAATGACTTGTATTCTTGCTTTTCTTTGATGATATTTTTATGCTATTTATTTTTAGGTAGTCATCCACTTTTAAATTACTTTGGAGAAATACTGCTCTTATAAAATTCAGTTATGTTCTTCAAATCTCTGTCATGTGTAGCTTGATTTCCTTCATCTAAAGAAATTAATCTTAATGATCTTTTCAAGTCTTCATTTCATAATTACTATCAAGCTTTTTTGTCACTTTGCCCTTACTTTTATAGTGTCCGTATTTAATTTTCTTACTAAATGAGCCCTACCCTGCTGTCAGAGAAGTTTGCATCTCATTCTTTGGGCCATGCTCTGAAAGAAGGCTGAGACAGCGACTGACTGTTGACCCCAAGACTCATTTGGCACTGCAGGTGAAATGAACAATGTTGTTGGGATCTTACAGACAGCACATGGCTGGTAGTTTATTAATTGAACAGCCTGGATTGTGAAGTGTATTCTTTAGCCGTGGTTCCTAAAAGACTATTCAGAGTTCGATAGCATTTTATTATAATTAAATAGAAATAGTTGCTAGTGAGCTGATTGTTGTGACCAGCATTATTGAAACAGAGATATCCATATTACAAATGACAGTAATTGTTCTTCACTGTTCAGTGTGGGAAAAAGAATGTCAGATTTCCCATGAAATAAGACTGGGAGAAAGGAGAAGATGTGATGGTTAAAAGTAACACTTCTAAGGATGAAAAATTCTTTTGAGGATGATCACTTGTCAAAGAAACAGCAGTAGTATGGGCATAGCATCATGGAGTTTTTGTTGTTTGATTGGTTTTGGGTTTGTTTTTTGAAATGGGACAGGGTAGAGTTTTTATTAATGACTTGAGCTTGATTCTGCCTTCCATGCTGTACCCTGGGCAATTTATTTGGATGGAGATAATTGGCATAAAGACCGAAAAATTAAATCTTGTACAAGTGGTTTCTTTTCCTCTGGTTCACTTAGCTCGGTGCTATTTTTTTCCAGAAATGAAGCAAATCATACATTTCCATTCCACATATATCACTTTGAAGTTATTGTTACTGACTCATTATAGAGGAAAATACTGGTCTATACTGAAAAATGCATTTCTTTGGAACAATTGGTGCTTTTAATATAATAAACAATGTAGCTGAAGCTTGGCAAGAAAATACCTAAAACAGAGACTTGTCAATAAGTTATATATATATATTTATATATTTCTCCCTTAGACTTAAAGAACTCACCAATACATTGTTAAAACCTTATATTAAATGCAATAGAGGTCTTAATGATAAAAGAGTGTTATTATACCAACTTGAGTGTTTTGTGTGACACACTGTGGTTCTGAGTAATTTTCCTAGGCAAGTTAAAGTCCCTTGAAAATATTTCCACAATTGAAGTGCTGACAGAATCTTAACTACAGCAGTGTGATCAGCAGTAGTGCTAATACAAAAATGAAAAAATCAACGTCAATCTCAACATGACAGAAAAATAAGTGAAAAGCATATATCTCTACTTGCATTTCCTGAAGGGCTATCTAAGGTGTTGGGTGCTGCCAAAATGCACTATTTTTCTCGAGATTTACTCTGCATAAAAAAAACCTGAAGTTGTTTTTTTGTTTTCGGCAATTTTACTCAATTTCTACTCATAGCATAGTACATTAGCCTGTCAGGAAAAATCATCACCTAGCAGCTCCAGATATATTTCTAACATTTTTTATGGGCTTCTACTAATGGATATATGCCATCAAGAATGACCATACTGAGGTAATCATGTGTGTCTGTGTGTGTCTGCCTGTGCATTGCACAATTATGTTTCTGAGTGTATATCAGACTTTTGATTTTATGAGTAGTATAGAAATCTGTATATAAAGTGGACTTCTCTCCACTCCCCCCTGCCAGGAAAAAAAAAAAAAAAAAAGGTTGCATTGCTAACACATAGCAGTCTGTGGCTGCTTAAAATTCAGTTCCTGTTCTCAGGATACATTTTTCTGCAAGATATCTTATTTCTTCAGATAAAGAAGGACAAGAGGCTATGTGGGCTGAGTATTTTAGAATTACTCTTTCTCAGTAAGTTAGTCATTGATTTTGTTTTCTCTTATATTCTTAGCTCCTTCAGGTTTGAACTGAAAGAATTCTCCCTTGCATTCTGACATAAGGCTGTATTATCTCACAGTAGGATAACCAGGTCTCAGGCAAGAATCATGCAGCTGCAAACATAGTAGCATCTAACAGCGCTGTCGTTTGAACCATGTAGAATTATACCTTACTGCAGGTAATCACAGTGGAAGGATTAAACTGAAATCTACCGGTTTCTTGGGAAGTTTAGTGTGTAATTCATGTGTGTGCGTGTGCTACCTCTCTCTAATCATCACTGACTCCTCATCTTCTAGTGGTTCTCCTTGTACCCTTATGTCTGGCTCCTTGTTCCTTTGTTGATAGTCATGGAGAATATGGCAGAGTAGGTAGTAGTGAGTAGGTATTTACTAAATATTGCTGTGCAATGAGACAAGAAAGAAAACTAGGAAAAGAAAAAAAGAAGGAAAGAGATGGGAAGAGTAATTAAACTGTAGGGTATTACCTGAAGATAGATATGCTAATTAGAATGTGAAAGAATTAACACTGCAATGAAAATCATCATCATAAAATGTTTATACTCTAAGTTTGTGAGCCTGCCTTGCATGAATTAGAGTCTGCTGTAATCCTGAAGCCTCAGCCTGAGCTGAGTGTTCAGGTTGTTAATAAATTATCATGTCGTCTTTCTAATGTCTGGCTTTTGAATCTTTAGTAAATATTAGTAGAAGCAAAATTTCTATCAAACCAATACGAAAAAGATATTGCCTTCACAACAATAAGCTTTCCAGAGGAACTTCATAGAAGAAACTCAGATGGTTTAAACAACAATTTGAAATTGCTAAGAAAAGCTAATAAAACATCTGACTTCTGTGTGGTGACATTTGTCCACATCCTGAGAGTATTACAGATGTTTAATGCTTTTAGATGGAAGAGAAGGAAAATAAAGGAAATGGTGTGTTCATTATAATATTTACTGGAGCAAAATATGAATGATTCATTGATTCATTGTACATATATGCATATATATTTTTTCTCTTTGTACAGTTGGGGGATGTATATGGAAGGGTTCAAATTTCCACAACTGAAGAGTAATCTCAAAGACTTAAATAGGTTTTCTAGGCTGATAACAACTTAAGGCCATCTTTATACAGCTATATTGAGTAGGAAAATTATGTTAAGATGAATTCCAGTATACTCTTCTGGAAAATATCAGAGAAAAAGTACAGAGGGGAGGTTTTAGGCCATGATTTTGGAGACTGTGTCCATTTGCTGCTGAAGGTTCTCAGAAAATAATTGTAGGAACAGATATAGAAGTGTCTTCTTTTGCTGAAAGCAGCATCTTTATTAGAATATATTGGTCGCATTTTGTGTACATTCCAAATAGGCAAGTTGCTATAGGAAGGTTCCTTTATGCAGTTTCAGAGCTACTGGCAACTTGGGTGAACATCGTACCACATGAGAAGCCCTGTTCAGGCACATGATAGGATGAAAATAGTAATTAACATGTACTTGGAATAAACCTGTTAAAAGCTGAAATTTTGAGAAGCTACAGTGTGGTCAGGTCAGATCTCAGTGGGAATGATGAAAACAATAACAGTAACTTCAAACTTAAAATTTATAATTTTTTTCCCTCTTCAGTGCTTAGATTGACAAACTTCCCATTTTCTGAAACGTGAATTTCACTCTAACTAGCACAGGAGGCCAAAACAGAATATAGACTTTAGAAACATATCAATAGAACTAAAAATCTAAACTGATGTCATCTTTTTGTCACTCTTACATTCACATAATAATGATTTAATAGTTGAAAAATATTATCATCTTCTTGCCTAGTCATGTCATGTCCTGTGTCTTTCCTTAAAACAACAATACTGTGTTAATTCTGAATAAATTTTTGCATTTCTTGAAATCAAAATCCTTTCACTTTACAAGGCAGAAAAGGCTTTTACTGTTAAGGGCTTGGGAAAGTGGAAAATACCTTACATTTTTCTCTAGAAGTTTAAAACATTTACATTGTTAATATAACTGTAGCTTCTGGTTAGAAGCTTGAAGACTAGAACTCTACTACTGCATTACTGTGCTGCAAAATCAAGCTGATCCCCAAAGAATTTCAGCTACAGCATATCTTGAAGCCTCATGTGAATGAAGTACACTAGCAGAGGACTATGTTACTTCTTTCTGCTCAGTTAGCTGGAAAATGAATTAGAGGAATGTAAGAAAGGTACAAAGAAAAAGACCATGACATATTATGATCTGTAGAAGTAACAGTTGATGACCATTATCCATAAAACTAACCCTGAAGCAATAAGTAAAAGAATCATAAAAGACAAAAAGACATTAATAATAAAGCCTCTATTGCCAGGTTTCATGGGCCTTTTCCCAAATATTACAGTTCAAAATCTAACCTGAATCTTCCTTCTTGGCATTTAAACGCAGTCCTAGGCAGTGGTCTTGCATTGTCCAATAAACTAAAATAATCTGATTTACTTTCTGTTTAACATTTATTTTGTGTGTCTTCTAATTTTCAGAGAGAAATGTGACTAAGAAACAAGATGAAAGGCCTGAAATGTCTGGCCATACCTGAAGTCACTGACATACTAGTCAACAGAAGACTGGTGGAAGGAAGACACTCTGTCATTTGCACACTAAGATACAAAATGCACAAGAAATTCACAGTAAGCCATGTTGGTCATAAATTAGTAATGTAAGTTAAAAAGAGCTAGAATCAAGTCAAATAAAATAACCATCCCAGCAAGTAATGCAGAATCTGTACCAAGTAACGTCTTCAGACAGTCATTTGTCACTGTAAGGGAGAAAAATTAAACTGTAGTGGGAGACTCCATTTTCTCCCCTTGCTTCTTTCTCTGCCATGTATATGGGCCAAATATAACATCAGGATGTGATGCAGTGGAAAAATTTTATATGCAGTAAGTGATCATTTATTTTATGGAGCAGCTGCATAGGGAGTCCACAAGAGGAGGTGATGTCTGTGATTAGGTACCAAGCAGTGTTCAGGGTCTGGGTAAAGATTATATTGTTGAGGAGTGACTCTTTAACAACAACGATTGTAATTTAGCTTTCTCACAGGATTTACAAAATCCAGTAAGTCCACTGAAAAAGAACCTTTGTAAAAATAAAAAAACTTCTAAGGAAGAAACTGAAAAGCAAACCTAAGGGATTTAAATACTTATAGGTTTTATGGCTATTACTGAAGGACATCTTCCAAGGAGTGCAGCACTAATGAATACAAGAAACCTGGTTTAGCTAAGCAAGAAGGTAAGAAAAATCATCAGACATAAGAAACCATCTCTAAAAAGCTGAAGTCAGCTTATTCAGAGAGAAAGTAGAAAATACGAGGAATTCTGGCAAACAAAATTTAAAAAGACAATCCAAAAGACTTTGAAGAGCAATACACATAAGAATCAAAATAAACAGTGTAACTTATTTCAGGCAGGAAAATCAAGAAATCTTTTAGTGAGTCTGTTCAGCTAGTTGCTGATCAGGTTGTTAAAAGAGCACTCAGAGAGGGCAAGGCCTTTACAGAGAAGTTATAATTATTCTTCTCATGAGGTTACACTATGAAAGAATGGTAACAATTCACATGCTAGACCCCATTTTTGAGGATGGCTCAGCAGAGGATAAGTCTGAAATTGAAGAGGATATAGAACAAGTTGGTAGCATGAACACTCACAAATCAGCAGGACTGGAATGGTGTTCACTTTCTAAGAGCTCAGGGATAGAGCAGATAAATTACTAATAGTATTTTTAAGCAAGAGTTTACCAATTTCCTTGCTACCAAGGTAGGGTAGAAAATGTAGCACTGACTTTTAAAAATAAGAGTTCTAGAAAGATAGAGGAAGGTACAGACCTATCAGCCTGATGTCAGTATTAAACCAATTAAAGAAAAACTGTTACAATTAGCGGGTATCTGGATTTGCAGTCTGACAACAATTGATGTTTTTTTGAAGACCTGCCTTACAAATGTCTTAAGAATTCTCTGAAGGAATTAGCAAAGATGCAGCTAGGATTGACCCAGTTGATATAACCACTGCTTGATTTTTCAAACAAAGTTTTATAAAATGTCTCCCAAAGGCTGTTTTTATTTACTTGTGAGCAAGTTTTTAGTGTTTTGACAGACAGTTCCTTAAAAATACCAGCTTAGCATTCAGCAATGGTCAAAAAAGACAACTGCAAGTTAATAATCCACAGAGAAAGAAAATAAAACCAAAAAGCATCATCATGAGTGTAAACTCGTCGTTCACCCCACTTTGGATATTGTATGCAGTTTTAGGCTCTCCATTTTAGAAAGGTTATGTTAAGTCTGGAAAATGTTAGAAGAAGGGTAACATGGTATTCTCTTCTGACATTTTAGGATGTTTCCAAATGGAGTATTTGGAATTTTTTATGCCAAAACCCCAATACTCAAAATGCCAATTATGGACATCTGAGGTTAGTCTGCTGTTTTGCTTTGCAAAACTAAATTAATCACTTCAGATAAGCTGGATGAAAAATATTTGATTGCTCATCTAATGAGGCTTACTTTTGTGAGGTAAGACTGCTAAAGTAATTTCAAATAATTTAGCCAATTTTGCTGTATAACACAACTGTTTTGAAAAGAAATCATAAACATTGGCAGTTAAAGTAAAGATAACTCCAAAATGTGCTCAACAAATGTAATAAGGATATTTAAATATTTTGAAAACAAACTAAGAATATTCAGCTCTTTCATCTTTTCATGATTAGATGTCAAAATGCAGTACAAAGGTTTAGGGGTATGACCTCCAAATTTTTGGATGGGACGAATGTTAGAACTTAAAACCATTTCTCTTTCTGGATTCTCTCTTGGGTTTGGTTTTGGGTTTAATTTGTTTGTTTGTTTCACATAATTTAAGTTTCTGCGTATTTCTTAAATGAAAGTTCCAAGTTCTGTTTGGACCTATTGGTATACAAAAACATTAACATATTTGAGGAAAGTCTACTTCCTTTAGAAATGCTTATAAATGACATATCTGAGGTGAAAAATTCTCCAATATGGCAACTACAGATATACAGGTAATTACTGCAGTCTTACTAGGAGATATTGTTCCAGAATGCATATTCTCAAAATGGGGAGCTTGGGTATCCTTAAGATGCATATTCTTTGTGTTGGAAATGGCTTTCCAGAAGCCTTCTTACCTTTTATATGTGCAATTGCAGTAACTCAATGAAAAATAGAAATGCTAAAATGTGCACTTACTATGTGGGGTTTTCTTAAGAAAAAAGCACTTATTTGAATAAAATTTGTAAAATAAATGGCATTTTTTTAGCTACACGCTAAACTAAATTTGCAGCACATGAGGATTTAGGTCACCACAACAGGTGAAAGCAGGCTGCTGGAGCCAAGAAGAGAAGAATTTAATCAGACTGCACATGCTTATGATAGATTATGATTAACAGCATTTTTTCTGATGAAGAAAAATCTTTGGATAGATTTTCGAAAAGTACTTTAGCGAAGATTAAAGTACCTCATTATATTAGGATAATTAGAGATTCCAGCTGTTAGTAAACCGAGAGTGCATTCCACTAAATTTCAGTGCAACAGTTGGTATTTCTTTTGGCTTTGTTTTCAATTACAGAATGTTCATTATTTTATACAGATGTTCAGCTTTCACAACTTTCTTTTTCTGAGATAATAAACTTATTAGTTTATTCCACTTCAGCTAAGAGGGTACTATTAGTGATAGGTTTTGTCACATTTGTCATGCATATTGCACTAAAAAGCCTATCCACATTTTGTTGTTTTCCTACTGCATGGTGTTGATCACACTGACTCTTTGCTCCTAAAGTTTATCAGATTTTATACTATGAGGATATTAAGAAAACATTTGACTTTGCTACTCTTCATACTATCAATCCTTTTATTCTGTTACATATTCTGCATTATCAAACTCCACAGCAGGACTGTAAAGTCATGTCTGCTAAGTCACTGTGTTATGAAAATTGTAGATCGCAGACATTGACATTAGAGGCATCAGCTACTGCAGCTATTTTCAGGTGCTGTGCTGTGCTGTTCCTCAGACATCAATTAAGCCTGGCTGAATGAGGATTTGAATTGACAGATACGATATGCTTCTGTTACAAGCTTTGTATTGAGTGACAGATACAGTATGCTTCTGTTATGAGCTCTGTATTGAGAAAATGTCCTGTGATAGGATGAATCATGTAAGACTCATCAACTTCCATCAGTGCTGTTATAATTTTATAAATTTTAAGCGTTAAAATTTTAAAACTGTGCTCTCCTACTGCTTAAAAACTAAGCAAGGACAAAGGTAGGCTGTTCAGATACTTGTTTAATTAACATATTGGAAAATATGCAGGTATTGTGAGCATGGGTTACATCCTTCACTAGAAATGAACCTGTATCTCTTGGACATATTTTTGTGAGGTATTTGTACAGATGAGATTGCAATCAAAATAGCTTTTATGCCACACGGTTTATCATCGGAATAAATAACTAGTTATAATATAGAACAAAAATTCCTGGAAAAATAAGCAATTGGGAGATAGTAATATATGCTGATATAGTAACAAAGACACACATGCAGCTTTAACTGGTGAGGTAGCTTTAACTTGTCAGGTTTGTTGGATCAAATGCTCACTTCTGAACTATCCATCTAAACTCCTTTAAAATCAGTGGAAAGATGGATGTTCAAAGTGCATGACTGATCTTAGTCTAAAGAAAATGCTTGAAATACGTTACAGGGTTCATGTCCTAGAAGTATGAATTTCATTTTATTGACTGAAAAACTAATGTAGCTCTCTCAGATGCAGATGTGTACACAGTAGATATTGAAATACTGAGAGAGATGAACCCCATCCAAAGTACCAGACAAAGTATCATTCTGTTTTGAGTACAGTAGCTCAATTGCAGATCTTGTGAATGAACTATTTCAAAATGCTGAGCATTAGTTACTCTCCAACTGTTCTCTATTTGGACATTAAAAATACTTCCTAAATAGGAGAAAACAAAGAATTTGTCCCTCATCACGTGATAAAATGATCCTGTTCTAGAACAGCCCAGATTCAATGAGAATTCTATCTATTTACTGAAATGCTTGAGTATGACTCCAAAAATCTGATTTTTTTAAAGCCTTATGAATACTAGTAACTATTAGGACCTTTTGAAACATGAGAGCTGTTACATAAAGGATAATTTACACATTTGAAAACTGTTGTACCATTACAAGGGTACAAATAATGAAATGGAAAGCAATTAATAAAAAAGCTAAATATTTATTTTTTTTATAGAATGCTAATTATTTTCTGGTATTCATTACTACAAGCTATGAGTAATGCAAAGTTTGTAGTATTAAAGGATTCATTCTTTGCATTACTGAGAACACACCCTTAGATAAGATAAATCCCCTCAGGAAGAGAAGATAAAGCTCTTCATATTTCCAAGCATAAGACAACTGGGAAGAAATTTCCTATGGGTTAGATTAAATTTCCAGTCAGGTTTACCTGCTACTTAGCTAACATGATGATAAAGACTGTTTCCTGCCTTTGCTCACAGCTAAATTTTGATTAATGTCATATTAGGGAACTCTTACTATAACTTTAGTTACAGCCTAATTTTGTCTTACTGTTTACCAAGCACAGGGAGGTTCTTAGTCTTTCTTCGAAGTATTTATAAGTATTTGGTGCTCCACAAAATCTTCACCAGATGAACCATCAGATCTGGCATGGAGATTACCACATTTGCAGCAAAGTAACCCGAACTGTGCTGAAAACTTTGTAAAAGGAGCATATTTTGGAACAAAATCTGTTCAGGGCTCACTACTGATTGAAGCTTCTCTGTGATCTCTATGTAAATTAATTAGCTTGAATTTAAAAATACTGTACTTTATCCTTTCAAGAAAATCCAAACACTTCCTAGCTTTTTGCAGGCTACAGGTTATCTTTCTCACAAACTCTGTTAGAAAGCTCAGTACTTTTTTTTTCTGCTGAAAACTAGAAATTAGTGTTTAATCAAAAGTTTGATTAGTGTCATGTCATTATTTTTAAAAAGTATAAAACCAACACGAGAGAAGACATGTCTGTGCATACCAACAACATCTTCTAACAAGTTCAGAATTTATCAGTCATATCCAGTAACACTAGCTCAGTATGTCCCAGCCAGGCATGCAGGTTTTGCTACACTGAAAATACCCCACAGTATATTTCCCACCTTTTGGCTCTTTATATGTCACATGCAGCTGATGATGTTAAGCTCTTGATCCTTCCGTCAGTCTTCATGTTCTTCCTTTGGAAAGAAACAGGTATACCTGACAGCAGGCATCACATAGTTGAGTGATGAAAGATTATAGTTGTTGATAAGCAAAACCAGAGAGGATTAGAGAAAGCTGAAAACATATTAGAATATAATTTTAATTTTAAATTAATACAAATACATGCAAAGTAAAGATTACAATGACTTTTAAACTTGAATTAGCTTCCAAGCTTGACATAGTCTGATCTGAAACTTGTTATTCCTGGTCTTACAGCTAAGATTTGTAACATAGTTGCTGTCTTGCTTCAAAATTAATGTTTGGCTTTTTGCTTGTATCTTTTTCTTGCTTCATTTTTTTTACAAAGCGTGACATACAATAATCCATTATCAACAAATAGATGCATACCCACATACTCTTTCAATATAGTATTATAGTGAGCACACGATTACAACTTCTCTGGCAATTGGCTGTAGATACTGCAATCTGCAGAGAACTCCCAAGTTCCTTTGCTAAAAAGTTAACACTCAAAATGAGGCATTCTGTGTATGTTTAACAAAGCATTTGACTTAGACTTGATGGTTTAATATGTGCTAAATAAATGCTAGTTTATTTTTTATGAATCTGTAAAGATTCCACAGGAATATAGAAGCAATGAGGAATATATTCATTGAGGGTATGAGTTTCCCCAGAATGAGTCTCCTTTCAGAGAATTCTTTGCATTTTTTGTCCCTGTAGATATCAAACATAAGATAAAAGGAAAGGCAAAATTCAGAAGTGCTGTAAGGAAAATATTTATTTTTATTTAAACCATGATAACAGACTTTTGGGGGGAATGATATTTGCAATCAGGTTCCTTGTTTAGACGTCAAGATCAGAATTAGCACCACTGTGCTATTCATTTAACGCCACTGTACTATCTAAATATCTGTCATCCATCAGCTTTGAGAATTTTGATTTAGCTTACCGGAGAAATTCTGACAGTTTCAGCATGTCTACAATGCAATTCTCTAAGTAGGTCTGATTTGTCTTGAATTTCATAGTGATTAGGTGGGGTTTTTTTGTAATTGAAGTAATGCATAAACTACTTTGCTTCATTTTCTAGTTCCTAATTGCTGACTTGACGTATCGTGTTGGAGACACTTGGATACACTGACAAAGCTTAATCTAATTGCTCAGTGGTTGAGAGATTGATTAATTTAGTTTACCACTGTATAGGTATAAATTCTTTCATTAACCTGTAAAAAGACTTCACACTACAGTTATATAAGTTCCTTTGGATTATATAGAACTTGTAGAATCATGAGCGATGAAGCAATGTGCAGGGTTTTTTTTAAAACTGTTGTTTGGTTGAATCTTAGTAAGATGCATTTGACTTGTTAGGGAAGTACTTACATATATTCAGCCACCAGCTTTGATAGAGGCAACTTATCTCCTAACTGGTTCTTGTTATATTGGTTCACCTCTGTGCATCTATGATGTAGATTTTTTTTTATAATATTGAAACATTAATATTCTATGATTCTTTTCCCATGAAGTATTCTAGTGACATTCAAAATGCAATAGATTTTTAAAAAAGACTGCCAGAACTTGAAAAAATTGGAGATTAGGAACAAGATGGGATGCATTTCTAACCACTATCATGTGCAGACACATATGAATATGATTTATGTTTAGCTTGTTAATCAGGGACATGGGATAAACACTGAGAGAGCAAAGTTTGCAGGTGATTGTAATGCAGGTTATTAAAGCTGAAAGAAAATATAGGAAAGCTGAGGAACTAAAATAAGTGAATGGGTACTATGATACTGAATGAAGTTAGTGTTGATAAAAGCAGTCTTGTTGGAGGAGAGGATGACATCCCGTAACTACGTAACTGGTACGGAATTCAAGATTAACTGCATGTACTTCTGAAAGCGATCTAGTTAGTGAAGTGGAAAACTCACTAAAGGTTGATAAATGAGCAACTGCAGTTCAAAAGTAAAAACAAAATGCCTAATGAGAAAGTTAAGTCTGTGACTATGTTAGGTATATGAAAAACAATATAGGGTATCTCATCTCAGAGGCCTCTAAAATTGCACTGAGAGACTCGCTATGAGTGTAACAAGAAGCGGATGAGATACTGTTTACTTTTTTTAATCTGAGGAAGGAGATGTGTAAGAAGAAGCATGATAAAAATGTAAAATCAGAAAGAGTTTAAAGAAGTTAAATTGGATAGGGAGGATAGAAGAGCAATAGGGTGGCCATCTACCATTCAGTTTGCAGGCTTCTTCCATTATTTATTTAAAAATACATCTTTAAAATCAGGGTGCTTGTGCATTCATAGACATTTTAAATTTTGCAGGTGTTACAATGTGAAACTCATCGGGCTGTAAAGGGGCACAGGGACCTAATTTCAGAGAGCTATGGAAGTATTTCAGGTGTGAACTATGCAGGTATGAATTAAAATAACTGCTGGAAGTAAAAGCACAAGTAGATTTTGATTGGATCACGGTGTGAATACTTCTATGTAAGGAAATAAAAGATATTAATCGCTTAGCGTAACTTGCTTATCATCAGTAGCTAAATGTGCTGAAGCCTTGGGCCGCAAGCTGTGAACTTTCACCTAGATACACTGAAGTTTCACCTAGTTAAGTAAAAGGAGGCCTCAGAGCCATTTTGAGTTGCAAGATAAGGAAGGAAGGAAAGCTGTGACACTCGTGAGCAGAAGCTGCAACCTTATAGACAGGAAAAGAAACAGCCTGCCTAGAGACAATGAAAGGACCCAGTGAGGAACAGGAAGACCCCAGACCCTAATATTACTACTGGTCAGAACTGTCACAAGATGGGTGGGGAATTTAGATCTTAAAGGTATAAGTGCCCAGGAATTTCTTTGTTCAGGGTCCTTCTGTGGAGGCACCCAGCTTGAACTGTTTCTTCCACTGTACCACTGAAATAAATTATCTTATTGGACTTAAAACCTGAGACTCTGCTACGGGGTACCTAGGGTGGAGAAGCTTCTTTAACATCTGTGATATATATATCACAGATACATATATCTCCAATGAAGAGTTCTTTTAAGATATAAGGCCAGCAAGCCTGGAAGCAGCTTTAAATCTGCACGAATAGTATATGTTCTCTCTGAAATAACCTGATCATTTGTCCATATTTTGTGTCCTATGTCAGTCTATATATTGGTCGACTATAAAATAACTTATCTGGAATGAAATTCAACATGTCTTAGAATGGCATTTGAGTTTAATGTGAAAATCAGTTGCTGATTAGTAGGCTTGTCTGGAGAAAACAGTACATTTCTGTTCCATTAATTCCAAAAGCTTTCCATCTGCTTTTGAGAAGAAAATCAGACTGTTGTGTGTGATTTTTCATTGAATCACCTTTCATTTCAAAGTAGTAATTTCTAGTTTTCTTATTTTAACTATTTTGTGAAACCTTATGAAACTGTCATGCAAAACACTGTGTGAAACTAGATTTAAATTGGAACCTTGACATGGACATCATGTAGAATTGAGTGATCTGGCTCTTCAGACCTGCTGAGACCATCCAGATCTCAATAGTATTTCAAAATGACCTCAGCTGTTGTTTCTTTTTGTAGATGACAATAAAATATTCAATTGAAAATGACATTTCACAAGGACATTTTTACCTTCTTCCTCATCTCAGAACTAAAATTTTGTGCAATAAGTGAATAACAGTAATTAAAATCCGTGGCTGAATTTGAAAGTTGTCTTCCCTTGAAGCCTCCTCCAGTAATAAACAAACAGAATAGTCTTCCTCCTTTTTAACCATGTTTTAAAGTGTATTTTATCACAGATCATTGATACTGTTTGCCAGCCATGAACACTGGCCCATTACTTTCTTCTTGTTATGCACCATTGGTTTATAAGCTATTTAAAATGCAAAGCCAAATTAAGCACTGTTGAAACATCACACAAAAAGGGAAATGTTTTATGAATAATGGAATAGATGAAACAACTACTTAGCCTAGAATTTTAGAATCCTGTTTCTACCTTTTAGCTCATCAAATCTAGCTGTGATAAATAGAGATCTTTAATGCCTAGAAACACTTGTAACAGAGCTGTTGTTCATATTTTAGTAACAAACTGAAATGTTGCTTTAGAACCTAAGACCTTGATATGCCTGAAATATGGAAAGAAACCCAGTCTCAGTTAAAGCAAAGCTTTTCCGTGAGCTATACATTTCCTGAAAAAAGTTTACAAGCAGTAGAAATAAGAAAAAGGTCTGACTTGATAATAGAAAGGATCTTTGGTTTGTTTCTTTGTTTGTTTGTTTTACTATAAAAGACTTTCAGGTGACTAATTTCACTTTTCAAAACAATATTTTACTATTTGATGCTATGAAAGAGTTGTTAATCTTAGATATTTTTTTTCCTGTTGAAACTTCAGTGTGGCTTTTGAGAGGTACTGCAAAAAATACAGAAACTTACCTTTTTTATGTTGACTTACTCTCTTCTTATGAGGTTCTGATATGTATAGGCATTTCTTTTTATTCTGTGTAGAATCTGCAGTTCCGTTCTCTTTATGACATAAAAGATAACTTATGATCTGAGTCAAGCTTTGACATACAACTCATTTCACATCTCATTATGACTACAAAGCTATAAAAACATTACGAAAGGTCATTTATAAAGCTTCAGATTAATCAAACTTTTGTAGTTAAACAGTTAAGTATGCCCTTCTCACTTAGAGAGCAAAATGTGAGTCATCTTACTGGAACCAAGAATTTCATTTTATGGATGGTATAAATTGGTGCAACTTCTGTGACATTGTTTCCTTACTATCAACTGTATTCTCCCTATTTTACATTTAAATTTCAGTGAAAATATGTAAAAGAAATAATGAAACTAGTTAAAAGAACAATGAAATTTATCAGCATTGTCTTTTAAACAGTTGCCTCATCGATGTTTAATGTGTTGTACACTACTCTTCTGAAGTCTTCTCTTCAACACATAGAAAAAGCCGTTGAAGATTACCTACTGCTGCGCAGTCATAAAACTTACTTCAATTTTTTTTGTTGTTGAAACAGATACTTTCATGTAATGCAGATTCACTAACATCTTAGGGATTTTAACAAAGACTTGATCCCTGTATTCTCCTCAATGCAAGGATTATTGCATCCTAAAGTGTTAACTGCTTCACAGACTATAAGGAAGAGACTTCATTTTCTTCACTCAGCTGGGTGTCAAAATAAGGTTAAATGGAATCATTCTAAAAGGTGAGGCACAGCATTAATTAGCTTTTCAGAGAAAGCTTTCCTGTGAGTAGTCTGGCCATTATCTTTTGGCTATAAGCTAGCCTTGAGCACATAAGTGCATAAATGACAGCATAAAAATTCTATGTCTTTTTAGAGCTATTGGAATAAGCTCGTTTTTTGGATTAGAAAGAGGGCCCTTAAAGATAAAAAGCAGCTATCCATAGGAGGCAAATAGGCATAGGAGGAACAAATTATTTTTGAATCTTTCAGAGCAACACAGGTTTTGGTATAGATTTGTCAAATAATTTTGAATCTATTAAAAATATATTTGAAGAAGTAACAGCATGAAACTTGTCCTACCTGAAACAGCAGAAAAGAAGTGAAGGGGAAAAATAACTGTTAACTTATTTGTTTATATCAGATACTAACTTGTATGCTCTTCTAATAAAACCTAGTCAAGATAATTATGCTTTCCTCTCATTAGCTGCAATAATTCTGATAATTTGTGGATTTTTGGAATCAAAAGATTGTTTAAAGATCTGACTACACCTTAACAATTATGTGTTTCTTCTTTACATAAGGCAATAAATTCTATTCAGGTATTTTTAGATTGCTTTTAAATTATTCTTCCATTTCTATGAACAATGAGAAAACCTCCATAATAGCATTAAATAATGAACAAGATGGTGGTTTTCTGCTTTATAGTTGTTTTTTGTTTGTTTTTAATGGCTGTAAGGAGAGCCTATGTATTTAATTTACCATGCAATTCAATAAATTATTTCCATGAATTTCAATTTCCTGCAGAACATCCAGCCTTAAATTCGCCATCCAAATTTACAATAACATACTTCTGAAATACCTAAGACTTAAAATTCCATTGTCAGGAAAAAAGTGAAAAAGTAGCTACTTTCAGAAATCAGTGATTCCTTAGCTGTCCACTAAACAGTGTCTCAGCTGCCTTTGACATTGAGACAAGATGTATAAACACATGGAAATAGATTTAATCCAGTATGACAGTTCTTGTGTTTAACAAAAATCTCATCATATATGTTGCTTCTGATTACATTATTTTTATAACACTCAAATTATCCCAAATAGTATCCAGAGGTGTGATTTAAGATTTATAACTGTGCTGTATCTAGTAAGACATCCTTGTAGATCCTTGAGAAATGGCCTGACATTCATTTTCTCTTTAGCTCTTAAAGATCCAAGGTCAAATGTTAATTCTAGGGGGACTACAGGCCAGTCAGTCTCACCTCTGTGCCCAGAAAGATCATGGAGCAGATCCTCCTGGAAACTATGCTAAGGCATATGGAAAGTAAGGAGGTGATTGGTGACAGCCAACATGGCTTCACTAAGGGCAAATCGTGCTGGACAAATTTGGTGGCCTTCTACAACAAGCTTACAGCATTCGTGGCTAAGGGAAGAGCTACTGACATCGTCCACCTGGATTTGTGCAAAGCATTTGATACTGTCCTGCCCAACATCCTTGACTCTAAAATGGAGAGACAGGGATTTGATGGATAGACTACTCAGTGGATAAGGAATTGGCTGGATGGTCATACCCAAAAAGATGTGGTCAACGGCTCGATGTCCAGGTGGAGACTAACGTCAAGTGCTGTCCCTCAGGGGCCCATATTGGGACAAGTATTATTTATCATCTTTGTTGGCAACATGGCCAAATGTAAGGTCCTGCACCTGGACTGGGGCAATCCCAAACATGGATACAGGCTGAGTGATGGGTGTGTTGAAAGCAGCCCTGCAGGGAAGGACTTGGAGGTTCTGGCTGATGAGGAGCTCAACATGACCCAGCAATGTGCCTTTGCAGCCCAGAATGCCAACCGTATCCTGGGCTGCATCAAAAGAAGCGTGACCAACAGGTCGAGGGAAGTGGTTATCCCCCTCTACTCTGCTCTGGTGAGACCATACCTGGAGTACTGCCTTCAGCTCTGGGGCCCCCACTATAAGAAAGACATGGACCTGTGTTGCAGGCCCACCAGGGCTGTTGTGTTCAAAGTTGTTGCTCAGCAACCCATCTGCTTCGTGAATTGATCCATGACATTCCTGCAAAACAGAAAAGAAAATGGTCTTGGTGGGGAAAGGCTGAACGGTTACCGTTGGATCCACTTACGAGGAATTTTTAGGGTCTTGCCGTCAGGAGTCTGAATGCTCCAAGTGTTGTTATGCACGCTCAAAAGGAGGCCTTGTTTAAGCCCCTTGGTGGGATAGTTAAAAAAGAACACTTGCCCAATCTGCAGGTCTTGAGGCACTCCCAGAGGAGCTGACAGGTTCAGCAAGGGCAGTCCAAGCAGAAGAGCCTTGCCAATCGGCTGACCATGTATGCCCCAGTGGAAATTTATTTTGGCCAGGGCTGTCCACAAGTGGCTTTCCCAGTCAGGCTTGTGGGGCTGTAGTGACTGTTTTCGATCAGGAACAAAAGCAACTTTAACTCAGCAATGTCTCTGTTCATTGGGAAGATGCAACATCACCCAGGCGGTGGGCATGCTCAGAGCAGCTTGGACCACGGACCCTGAAACTGCTGTGGGTTTCTTATGCCTTAGTTCTTGTGACAAACCTAGGTCTAAACCTTCCCTCCACAGTCTAGTTCTGAGGTCTTTCTCATCTCTCATCCCACTTGAGGATTTAACCTGAGGTCCCGCAGGATTTTGTTTGAGGGTTCTGACTTCTTTCAGGGGTTTCGGTCAGGTGACATCTTCATTATACCCTATTGTTCCAGCCTTTTGTGTTGGTTTATGAACCACCCCTGGTTGTTTTGCCCATTTTGCATTGCATCAGTGGCACTAATTACGGTTAATTTAAGGCTGGGTCCCAACCCTTGTTCTAATTTGTCGGAGTTTGAGATCAGATACAACGGTGAGTCTAAAGCTTCCTCGTTGTTACTGCATCCACTTTGATCAACAAACTGTTCAACTGCCAGCTGCACTAATCCATTAGCCAATGCTTGAGCAGAGCAAATATGCACTTGTTCTCCTCGCTCCAGTTTAGGGATACTCCCCACGCAATAGGGGCAGCCAGGGAACATAGCACTCCTGGACCTGTCCTGAGAAAGGCACCAGCTCCCCAGCCTTCCCCCTGAGCTTCTTCTTGATCAAAAACTATTTGATCACCTCCCATTGCAGGAACTCATCTG
>NW_009630623.1:4479-9914 GCF_000690535.1 Cariama cristata | reverse complement strand
GGGGGGGTTGAGCCTAAGGGGAGCGGAAAAGCAGCATGAGTTATTTTGTGTCAAAAAATAGAAGGAAGAAAAAAAAAAAAAAAAAACAAAAAAACCCACAAACCAAAACGGTAGAGGGAAGTCTGTGCTTTAAACAAGGGCAGGGAGAAGGCATTGCGTAAGCTGTAACGATGGGATTTTGAAAATGGGCTTGGCATGGGGCTGAGTCTGCTCCCAGTGGAATTAAGGGGAGTTTTACCATTGACTTAATAGGAATAAAGTAAGGCTGCTGCCCAGTGCTTTTCTAAATCCCCTTCTTTCGAAGTTAGAATATGTAATAGATTAATTAAAAACAGGTTTAGAGAAGACTGTTATGTAGAAATATTGGACCGAGTCCCGCAAAACTCCCATAAGTATGGGAGCAAACACTTCTGTCAAATTTCAGGATTATACATGAAACTGAAGGATCAGAGGCCGAATTTTGCATCCAGAGAAATCAGTAATTTCCTTCAGTTTTTATTCTGTTTTTCTTTTAAATCCTATTGTTCCTGAGTTGCATTTCCCTGCATTTAGATGTGAAACTGTTCCTTAAAGTAAACAATAAGCACTCTGATTTTGACACGCATTTCCCAGAAACGTGTAATGTAGCCTGATAGCTGTGCCAAGATAAAACTGTTCAGGATTGAAGAATTCAGCCTGCTTGGAAAAGGAGATAAGAATCTATACTGCCCTTTTTGGTTGTTGTTTTTTTTTTTTTTTAAAGCAACATTTAAGGTAGCAAATATGGACTTTAGCTATTGAAAGACAGTTGACTAATGAAAACGCTTCCTAAATGGTGAAATACCACTCTCAGCTTCAGCGAACATATTCTGCTTCAATCGCTGTGTATGTGGGCGTATAATATTTTTCACAGATTGCCCTCAAAACTCATCACTACTTATGTGATAATATTTGGAGGCAGAATTTGTTGCTGGAAGTAGTGTCTTTCTTCAGTGTTCTGAAGCCATCCCTTAGGTTGCCATGTTTCTGTAGGTCTTCATGAACAGATGCAAGAGTTGGAAACACCATCACATGGGGTTCTGCTCCCGTATCTCCTAAACTGAAGCCCTCTGAACCCACCAGCCTCTTGCCTTCTTTTGGCATCCATCCCAAGTGCTGAGGGTTAAATGTGAATCCACGCCAGAGGTTCCACTGCCCCCTCATCACTGTTTTGGGGACATCCTGCTCATTTCCTGAGCACGAGGGAAGCGACAACCAGTATTTTCTGTGCAAAGACAGAAATTGTTAAATTCTCTAGCCTCTGTGATGAGATGGTCAGTCCAAGGACACCAATAATCTAGGCCCTGAAACGCGAGTCCTCCTCTGAACAGGACCCTAAATTTTGTAGGGAGAGCATTCCTGTTGTTAGCACCTGATGTTACAGTGACCAGCAAAGCCAGGGGGGAACTATTCAGTGGGACTATTGATGCGTGTAAAGTTACTGCCGTACAGAGCTGTTCACACGATGAGGGCAATGAAGGCTGAAAGAAAAAAACAAAAACCTGCCTCAACCCAACAGTACTGTACAAGTCCCTTGGGTTTTTGTCAATAATTTACTTTAGGCACAATACAGAACTGTACAAGACGTTCCAAAGAGCATGAAAATACAGGGAGTGTCTCAGAAAAAAATACTCCACATGCAAGTAGTAGAACCGAGGGTTGTACATGCTCGGTTTCGACTGGCTGGGTCCATCAGGCAACAAAGCTGTAAAGTGAAACCACATAGATAGGTGCTTAAATAGTGTCAAAAAATCCAAATAAAGCATGCACAAATGTAGGCTTGGTGTTTGCAATAATCTAGTGACAGCAGTGGAAAGCCCACCTGCCTGCACTGGGGCTTGCACTGGAAGAGTCTCTTTTGATAGAGCTTTGTCAGCATATCTGACCGCTGGAAACACTGAGCTGGCTGACACTTTGGGTTGGGTTTTGTTTTTTTTTTCTTTTTTTTTTTTTTTTTTTGCTAATTGAGCGGCATTATTTTCTGGATGACATCAGCTAAATGGGAAAAACCCCTAATCTTCAGGCAGTTGTTTTGCTATGCTGGATAAGGCTGGGTCCTACCCAGTTTGGTTATACCAACAAAGCACTGGACTGCATCCCTCCCGCAGAGGGAAATGCTGCCTCTGTGGGTTCAGCTGCAGGATCAGGAATCATTTTCCAGCAATCACGCACAGGTCAGGCATTTATAGAAAGGTAGAACAGATACATGAGAGGTGGTGAGAGGGAGATTTGCATAATCAAGGGACAAGGCTCTTTTCTATAATAAATGTTCTGAATGGGTACATTTGCTGCATATTGACTGAAAGGCCAGGAAAAAAAAAAACAACTCTACTGTTTTGTTTTTTTTCCTTTTTAATCAGCTACACCTAATTTGTCGTGGTTCTAGCCTTAGATCTTGCCCAGTGATAGGGAACTAGCCTGCATGGTCTAAAAGACACGTGTAAGAGATAAGGAGGGTATTAACAGCCAATTTTTAGGCACATTGAGCTGAAGCAGAGGTACTGAGTGATAAACCTTTTTGGATAGTGAGTTTGTAAGTGTACCGCTCCCTTACAAAGGGTTCCCAGTGTTACATTCTGGTTAAGACTACTGTAAAAAGTTACTTGACAGCTTCCTTTTGAAATGCAATACTTTTGCCCAGCTCTTCAGAGATACTTTTAAAAAGCTTGCCTTGGCAATGTGAATCACAGACCCAAGTTAGACATCCAGCTTTTCATAGAATAAATAAGTAGCGTGACATAGACTTAGGGTTCCCAGGGCTCACAAACTGGGTTCATTACACTCAGCATGCTGTTTGGAAGGAGGCTTCGGCCATTTGAGCACCAGATGTGTAAGAAGTGCTCTCTGTCTCTCCGATTTTGGTGCTTGGCTGCAGTTCTGAGTTCAGTATGTGAGGAAAGTGTGATTCATGGCCACAAAAACTTTGCTTGGTCTTCAGGGCTTTGAGAATAAGGGACTGCCTCATGCTTTTCTTTAAGAGCTCAGAAGAGAGAAGTGTTGACCACTTATTTAGGAGTCCGGTGGTTAGAGCACTTGCTCAGGAAGTTGGAGATCTGTAGTCAACACATTTTGTAGTCTCAGGGGATTCAAATGATCCTCTTTTGCCTTGCAGTAATATCCTGGAGAACGTGTTCATTCCCCACCACTTTTCCTTTTGAAGTAGTGCTATGACTCAGAGAGGAGTGCAAGACTCTGAGGGCAAGGAGGAGAAAAGTTTTTGGTAAGGAGTGTTTCTCAACAGCCCTGAAGTGAGAACACTCCGCTCCCTGAGAGATGGAAGACACCCGTTTATTCCCTTCACAGTGAGATGAGTGTTGAAGACTGGTCTCCTATTTGAGGACAAAAAACAGAAGAAAATTAAATTCTATGACAGCCTTTCTCGAAGGCTTCCTCTAATCAAATGCATGAGATGAATATGGCTAATCTCCAAACTTTATAAATACTGTAGAAACGTACCAGGAATATGAAGCTGTAAGCTCGCAGACCTTCTTGCTCTACTCCTTCAACTCTTTTATGGCATGGCCCATCAATGCTACAAAAGGTCTCTTTTCTACCAGCTTCTTTGGAATTATCTTTCATACCCCCTTCCATCCCCACCTGAGGGAAGGGAGCATTCCTTCCTCAGAGTGAAGGCTCTGTAGCACATGCAGCTTTTGGTGCTTATGGGGAGAGTTTGCTGAAAGTGCCCAGCCAGGCACTCAGCTAAGGGCAGAAAAGCTCTGCCCTTTCTCTCCTCCCCAGGATTTTCAAAGGCACAGAAGATGACCTGCAAGAAATGGTGCCTGAAGAAAATATTTGACTCTCGTTCTATAAAAACGTGAAAGATTAAAAGCATTTTCTTCAACATTGCAAGAAGCCTGAGTCTAGAATTTGAACTCTGACCGCTTGAAGGATTGCGTTCAGTACTAATGTAAAGCTATCATACTCAACCCCAGATGGCATCTTTGAGAATATCTCACTTAATTAAAAAAAGATGAAAAGCAAGCAGTAAGTTATAGACTCTTTGCAATCCCTCAGAGCAAGCAAACAAGGCCATGGTGTTACGTGTGCAAGGGAGAGCTAGGAAAATAAAGGAAAGAAAAAGAGCTATGAACTTTTGTCCCTCTTTCCAGAACAGTTTATCAATGGTCACATCCTTGAAGAGAATTTTAGCTCTTGAGCTAAGAAATGGAAGTTAGCATTTATGGTATTTCACCGTTTAAGATTCAGATAAGCATGTCATATAATTATTCTCATAGCAATTAAGGATGAAGTTGTTTTGAGAGATACCATGAAATTCCATCTGGACCTTAGATCTTTAAGAGATTATTAAAAGTATGACAGATACTTCTGTTCTCTTCCCTCGTCCCTCAGAATTGAAGAGACTACTGTGTCATAGAGGTTGATATGTTCTTTTGCTTCCAATTTCCCATTTTTGTATCTGCAATCCCTAGCAAAGGTAGAAGGCCTGTATTTAAGGGACAAAGCTCAGTGGGTTGTGAGTAACTGAAAGCAATTTAATATTGTGCTTTCCTTGAGTCTTATCTCCAATAGGACTAAAATATCTTGTGCAGCACTATGACTATAGCAACTGCTTTCTCCCAGCAGTGCTTTCTTCGCTGTCATCAAGTTTTTATATCGCATTTACAGGTATGAACTTAGAGTTTATTCTGACAAGATTAAAGCAAGACAAGGAGGCAAAATTTTGTGAGAGGATCATTGGCAAACAGTCTCACTTTCCTTTCCAAGGTGGCATCATTTTCCTGAACCAGAGGGGAGATGTGCTGGCAGAAAACAAGACATGGCCATTGGAGCTGGGTTTTGCAGCCATTCAACAGTTGTATTTAGCAGCTAGATGATGGGAATAACTGGACATCTTGGTTGCAAACCAGAGCTGGCTCTTTTAGTATATAGCCTCAAGGAAAAGTGGTCAGAGCGGAGATTACTAACCTGACAACTCTGCTAAGGAATAAAAGTTTGCTATAATAGGTGACTGAAAGTATCAAAGGACAAAGGACACTGTGAATTACTCATTTATTTCTTTATATTAGGAGTGCTTAGTTTGTGCAAGATTTTAATTCCATATTTAATCACTCCTTGGCTATTTCATAAAAAACAAAGCTGAAAATGTTGCCGAGCTTTTATCACACTAAACACGTGTAATACCACATGGATTATGCAAAAATTGACCTCATAAAATAGTTGAAGTGGTGTCCTTGTGCCTCTCTTCCCAATGGTTATTTCACTAACTAGATGAGTTAATTCTGCTCAACAGCACATTTTAATAGAACAAGTACAGACGTAGCTTACTGACGGTACCCTGACTGACTGAGGCGTTACTCCAAATTTACTTTATGTTTGAGTCTATTTTAAAGCTACTTTCTCTTTCTGTAGGTCTTACACAGCTTTGGGGTTACAAGCAGCAGAGGTTATGTATT
>NW_009630623.1:0-4448 GCF_000690535.1 Cariama cristata | reverse complement strand
TTCTTAGTTAATCTTTCTGCTGAAAATATTCCACTGTTTCTTGGCTCTGTCATCTGGAAAAAAGTGATGCACCTTTTTCCAATGGTTCTAATTAAGACCACTACACATTTCCTCTTCACAGACTTCTGTTCAAAATTGTTGTGGCCGGTTCCATCAGTCCCTGATGGATTCTCTCATCCCAAGCCGCAGAAGCCTTTTGGTGATGGAGAGTTAATATTTTTTAATTTTCTTGTCTGTGCCATGTGTCTTCTGACTCACCTTGGTGCCTAGTGATAATGCGTCAGATGTGTCCAGCTACCACCTGACGGGTGCGTGAATTTTTTTTTTGGTAAAATCACTCCCAGAGTAGTGGCTCTCAGGTGCATTCTGCCAACTGGTGTGTGCATGTGCAATGCACACGTGTCTGCTCAGATCTTACACAGCTGTGAATTATTTGTCTTCTCTAAATGAAACCCAGGAGTTTCAGCCTCAGTTCAAATCTGATCTTTTATTCTGCTGAGACTCCCTTGTTTGATTTACTGCTTGGGCTAAATGATGCAGAAAAAATCGGAGCTAATCTGACCTTTGCTCTTGCTGTTTGGCTAAACCAGAATCTTATTGAAAACGTAGACAAGAAAAATGGCTTTGCCATTTTTTGCCTGTATGGTGGTGAGCCTTAGTTTCCTCAGCTGTAAAATAAGAGCTAACCTATTTCACAAGAAGACCTAATGTATAGAGTTTGCTTTGATATCCTTAGATGAAATGTTGGTTTGGAGTGCAAAGTTTTGCTTTGTTTTCCTAAGAAATTAAATTCTTCCTAGTTTTCAGCGCTCAGTTACTAATCCAAGGACTTGTAGTACCCCACTGACAATCTATCCTAGGCTGGTTCTGGTTCATTTCACTTTTTTGGCTGCCTTCCTGAAACACAGGTCTCCTTCCTCCTCCGCATATGTCCAATTGTCCCTGAGCCTTCTGCTTTATTGACAGCTGTATTGCTTCAATGTCATCTGATGCTCTGGTCCATTGCTGCAGCCCTGAGCTTGCAGCATGTAATGCTTTCATGAATTCAAGGCATCTTTGAGTGCTTTACGTCCCCCAAAAGCACCACGCAGTATGGGATCCCAGACTCAGGAGTGACAAGAGTGAATTAGCAGCAACCGGCTTTCGGACAGGCAGATATCTGTTTAAGATGGGACTCAGGAAAATATCCAAGGCTAAAGAGGGAGGATAATTATTGAGTCGGAAGCAAATGTTTCTTAGGGAAACCCTCCTGACTCAAGGAAGATGCTGAAGACTGAAGGATGTATTTTTCACTGTTGGACTGGTATCTGTGGCATGAAGGTCTTCATGCACGTAGAGTATTGTCTTGAGAAAAGGGTAAATGTTTATATGTAAATCAAATCCACAAAGTGGGGTACAAGTGGGAGAAGGTCCTCTGAGCTTTTCATAGTTTTGTGTGTCTTTGTATGTTTCTCTAGTTGTCTTTTATATAGTCTGTTCCTTTAATGTCCCTGCCAGCAGGGTGGGAACCTGCTTTTGTCTTGAATAAACCTACAGGGCAGTTGCAAACGTGGAAAGTGAATAGTTAACTCTTGTAACAGTGATTGAACATCAAGATACTTAGATAATATAGCTACTGTAAGAGGTAATATCTGATATTTTCTCAAGTTAAGCAGTAACTGGCTGCATTTGAAAAATATTCATGGTCTGTTCCTTATTTTTGGCTCATCGTTGGCATCAGCTATTTTGCCCAAATGAAAACGGTTTGGCATGTCTTTCCTCTCATGTATTTTAATCAACAGATGAGAGATGGCAAAATAAGTTAATCGTTAACGTACGTACATGAATGCAGAGGACAAATTCCAAACAAAGCAGAATAAGGCATCTGGGTAAGGTTGTCATGCTCCTAGAATCACCCATTAAATAGAGGTTTACCTTGTTGTTCCACCTTTTTCCCCAAAAAAGTTAGTGCAGAGGCAGTTTCTTTTCATGGGCATACACATTATTGTTTGATCTATATTAGGAAAACATTCATTTGCAAACTGCTCTGAAACAGATCTTTAAAATTAAGATTTTTTTTTTTTCTTTATCGGTGGAGAGTGTTTCCTGATGGACAACGAAGTTTACCACATAGCATTTATGCAGCTGCAAGTAATTTATTCTTCTCTCTAGTTGGACTGGAAGAAAGAATAAATCCGTCCTACCTAGCAGGCAGGGAAAAGTCATGTTTCTCTAATGGTTTGGGCTGGCATGACCTATCCCATGCCTTCTTCGAGAGCTGGAATGTACTGCTTTTGAAAAAGCAGAAGGGGTTGTCTTTAAAGATCATTATCAGAAGTGGTTTGGTGTCACACTGTCTTTCACTACAACCTCTCCATCTCTCTTCAAAGAAAGGTTTTCTGTCTTGTGTTGCCTCATACTTGCTCCTGTTTCAATTCATAGTGACATTTGATAGTGCAGAACTCAGGTGGCCAGAAAAATTAATAGTCAAGTGTTTGTCTCGGAATGTAAGTGGAAAGCTGTTCATACAACAATACTAAAAGGTAACACCCTATTTGCCAAAGTTCTATCAGAATGTTTGAAAAAATTGCAGAGAGCTCTGATTATAGTAGAAAGAAACTTGAGAAATGACTTTCTGACCAACGCTGTGCTGCTTTGTTCTGTTTCTCAAAAGGGTTGTTGCACTGGGGAAGGCTCGTGTGGACTTGTCCTCTCACCAGTCCTGTCCCATTAACAGTCCTACTGCGGCTGTAGAGAGGCCTCCACAAGGCATCTCAGGGACCACACCTCTACCACCAAGGTCTTTTTGCACCTCTGGCTGTTCAGTCCATCACTGACGTGTTTGTGCCACATGTAGCCATCCTGTGGCCTTGTACAAAGGCAATGGTTTCATTTAAGCTATTGCCCGTCAGCATCTCATAGCAAAAGTGGGAGACGAGGAACATGGGCTAGTGCCAGACTTTCAGGCTCCAGACTTGCCTACAGCGTGCTCCTATCTCCAGTTGTCCTGAAGGACCAACCAACTGGCACTCTCCCATCTTTTTGTAGCCTGCACAGAAGAAGACATCCCCCCCAGCCTCAAGCTGACCCTATTGGCATACCCTCTGAGGGTCATTGGTCCAGTAGTTCCCTTCCATGAGGGGAAACCAGAGGGGAAACCAGAATAAATCAAGATTGACAACAAAAATATGGATGATTGGTCCATGGAATACGGACCATATGGTACACGGGCTGCTGGAAGGATGACAGTAGAGAGTGATTCTTAGGGCTCTGTGTGTGTGGTAGGAAAAGTAGGGAATAGAAAGCAGGCATTTGGGAGCAAAAGCCTGTCCCTGAGGCACTGTGTCAGGAAACCAGATATTGTCATGAGACATTGCTTACTGCCAGCTAGACTCACAACTCATAGTTATTGTCCAGGATAAGATATCTTTATAGTTGTCTCTTGCACTAGCCAGAGGAAAGAAGGAGACCTTAAACCAGCTATCCCTCACCTCCTCTACACACCAGCATTTCTTTGCCTTACTGACCTGTGATCATCCAGATGTTGACCAGGATGGTGCACAGTGACCAGGGAAAACACAGACATGGTATAAACCTTTCAAAATTATGGGTGAGGTCGTTCTTAGAGCCAGTTTTGTTACCGTTACTGCTGTTAAATACTGCCTAATTCCGTCCTATTTTAGTCAATTGGATTACTGTGATGTGGAAATAGTCTGTGTGATGGAGTGTGAGCTGTGTGCTCTGAAGCCTTGACCAACAAATTCTGCATAGGAGCAGTGCTTTTCCCTGCAGCTGAATCTCTTATAAACACAGCTTGGAGGTTAAGCCACAGGGGAGCAGGTTTGCTACCATGCTCATCTGTGAAGTGGCTTGTGAATGGTTAATGCAGTGAAATGTATACTAAGATGAAAGCCTAAATACATATATAAAGCAGACATACTATTAAGAACTAAGAAATGGGAATGGATTGCTTTAGGTTAGTGCATTAACCTAAAATGAGTTACTCTACTGTCCTTCCCAAAACAGGATGGGTGGATATGGAAAGTGGACCCATAAATAGAAGTTGCTGAGCTGCATCCTGTGTCAGGCTTGTCTAGTGCTCCTTATCCTTTGCTTTCCTTCAATTTTTGGCTGTGGAGATTTAATCTGATCTGCCCATCATTGAGATGGAAAACTAGATGGGGTACCAAAGAAAGTCTAAGCATTTGGGAATATGGGAAGTGACCAGCTTTAAAATTAAAAAATACCAGCCAGATATTTTTGCAATAGTAATAAAATAATACATTGTGTTGCCCCGGGGCGGGAGCCCGGGCCCCCACAAAAGCCGCTCTATCACTGGCCTCCTCAGCTGGACAGGGGAGAGAAATATAACGAAAGGCTCCTGGGTCGAGATAACGGCAGGGAGAGATCACTCAGCAATTACAGTCATGGGGAAAACATATTCGACTTGGGGAAATTAGTTTAATTTA
>NW_009630622.1:22102-99568 GCF_000690535.1 Cariama cristata | reverse complement strand
CACGAGTCCACTGAGTGGACCGTGACATAGGCTTCTGACATCCTTTTACAATACTGAGGCTACCTGATCAAGTGGGAAGGAGAAATTTTAAAGGAGTAGTCTCCAAGAGCTGGATTTTCCATCTGTTCAGGGAAAGGAATAAAAGGAATGAAAGCAAATTTAACAAATGACACAACAAGAGTGAATTGACCAATGTCTCAGTTTCACTGCTGAGCAAGAGCCAAGAAATAAGGTACATCCATAGCACTGAAAGATTTTTCTTTGAAGTGCCATCTCCTAATGTCCTAGCCCTTGACTGTAAAAAAGTTATGCGCTATGACACAGTTATACTGTGTCACCAAAAATAGCCACTGCCAGTGAATGGATTGAATTAATTGGTTGTGTAGAACATTTCTTTCCAATTAAAATGCTATGAAATCAAGGTAAAATTTTATACCTCTGGCAGGACTATTTTAAAATTTACACACACAGTTAGTATTGACAATTCTTAATTTGATAATTAATAGATATCAGTAATTTATGCCCTGATTCTCTCCTGTTGCAGCTGACTCTGAATACATCCTACTACAGTAGGAGAAGAAGTTCTCTGAGGTATGCACAATACCTAGTGCCTAATTCCCTACCGAAGGTCTGTATGAACTCTCCCAGCTCTTTGTCAAGAAACGTCTAGCTTATTTTTGCCACACTTGATGATGAAATGATCATCCTAAAATTATCAATTGAGAGGCTGAAATATGAGAAGAACCATGAGAACTAGATAAATTATTTCCTCTTTTGCTTTTTAAATGAACCTATTTTGTTCCATATTTTACCAAGGTGTGAGCACTAACGGCTAAAATATTGCTGGCTCTCAGCCACATAGCAACCTTGAGGGCACAATCCTTTGCAAAAAAAAAAATTGTTCTGCAGCAAAGATAAAACAGGATAAAAGTACATGCCTTGTAAAGTTATAATTATGTGAAAGCAAGAAATGGCAGTAGGAAGTACTGAGTGACTTTAACTGGAATATATGCTGGTAACTACTATACAAAGATACAAAGACCAAAATGGACCATAAAGGTCTTCTTACTTACCTCACTCAGTGACATGGACTGAAAAACATCTTGCTGTAGAGATTGTGACAGGACTACTTTAGGCTCAGTGTAGGATGCCTCTCTGATATAGAAGTTCCTTTTGCCAATGAGAATTTTATTGAAAAGAAATGTGCCTCATTTCCAAGGACATCATTCATTTTGGGTCCAAAGTGGTCCTGCCTGTCTTCCAACATCGCCTCATCTCACTAACTGCAGAATATTGTTCTTGACAAAAATTCAATACAGTCCCACTAAGGGTAAAGGGAAAATTACTGACAAGAGAAGGAAGCAATCTGATGTTGTTTTAGTTGCTCCCTCCAATAGGTGCATGTCCTTCTCTCACACATTCCCTAATTGCAGTCAAACAAGCCAAATGCTATCTCACTCATCTGCTATTAGGCATTTCAGCAGCATTTGAGAAACACTGCTCTATTTCAGAAGTTTGTCCTCTGTTGTTTAATTTCAGTGTGCATTCAGAACTCACCAGTCCCAGCTCAAGCACCAGAGCATGGGGCCATTGTTCTTACAGCGTTAAGCCCTTGGGAGCAGGGTGACTTACACTCCACATATGTAACATTATTCCAGTTTCACACTTTTGTGAGACTCTCAATCACTAGTGAATAATTGTAAAGGTAAAGACCATAAAAACCCATCATTTTTGAGTTCATCTTCCACTTCATCTCTGCTTTTTCTCTTTAAAATGCTGGATATCTTCAGGGATAGCACTAACTCGTGCTTGAGTTTTCTCCTATACCTTTATTCCAATATCACCATCCAACCTCAGCCCACAAGGAAAGTAGCATTTGTATAAGGATGATCTGAAATGTTAGGGCACCTCAAGGCCTATGCTTTACTGATAAACTGAGGTTTTCTCCATAAAGAGTAGAAGAAAAGTCTACCCATAGTGTATGTTTTGGTCACATTATGAAATACCTGTATAGAAGTTAGTATACTCTAAGCAAACAGAAGCATGACACAGCTGTAAAAGGAGCATTATTTATGCATGTAAGCACATTTCCAGGTGATTTTACACAGTTATATGTAACTAACTGACCTATAACAATTTACCATTTAAACAACTGTTAATCATCTATAAACAGAACTTTAACACAGTGATCTGTAGTCCCACTAAGTCTGAATTAAATCTGATTCAGCTAAAAGTATTAATGCTCCTTCCTCTGCAGCTGCCTAGAGTCCCAATGACAAGTCCCAAAGCCATGTTATTTCCATCTCCCTTTCAATAAAATGTACCAGCCTAAAGTCTCCTGCACACTTTGGCCTGAATTTTCAAGGTTTTAATTTGAATTAACACATATATAAAGGAGAAAATCTGGTTTCATGGATATCTATCATGGATTTTCTTCTTCTCTCCCCCTCTGTGGATGACAGCAAGAAGGAATCCTACTGTTCTGTAGTGGAAAACTAAAAACAAATTAAGGACTTCGAGAGGAAATAACCCAGGTTCTCTTTAACTCCTATGGAAGAGTGCCTGATTCTATTTAAGTAAATGGCAAACTTGAAATTGTTTCTAAAAAAATCATATTGAGTTAAAGATTCATTTAAAGTTTTCAAGTAAAATTTTTCCTGACATCCATAGGCAGAAGTTTAACAGGCTCAGGAAAAAGATGGTCAGGCATTGGCATAATAATACAATTTCAGCCCAATTAAAGAAGGTAATCTAATAAGGCAAGGTCCTCTGTAAACACAGTACAGTGTTAAATGTTCCAAATAGCTGAAGTCAATTTAGAGGCGTAGATTTGGTTCATGTTACTGAAAGCAAAAAGATATGTTCTAGCACACTGCGGCATCACGGGGAGGGCCACAGATGTCCCAATAGGCTGACAGTCCCAACGATGGAGAAGGCAGATGTCTCAGAAACAAGAAGAGCTTTTCTACCTCAACACAACATGCCAGAGGTATGAAGTTCCCCTCAAGTAAAGAGAGTCAACGGACCAGATGATTCACTCATGCAAGGTGGCAGAGATCCAGCAGAGATTTGCACTAATTTATGTCAGATGAAGTTCTGTCACGTTAAAGGCAGGGCTGGTTTGCCATAATTTTAGCTCCCTACCCATGGAACTAAGTAGACTTATACCATGCACATTTTTGAAAACAACAGAAAATAACCCTTACCAAAGACTAAGTTGACTAGGGTGTGGTACATCCATCTTCTGTGATCTAAAGTATCTATTCCACATGGCCATGTGGCAAGATTTACCCAGGTAATGGAAAATGGGATATTTTATCATTCCCAGTATGTATATTCCATAGGTCAGTGCTGCAGTAGATATGTAATGGACAGAGTCAAGGGGGACAAAAGTGGACACAGACAAGACAGGCACAGAGCAACAGGGACGCTTTTCCCAGGATCCCACAGGAACACTGTGGCAAGGCACTCATTTTTGTGTGCCCTCTACACATGTTTTTCCATCAACAAGTGCCCAAACTAATGAAAATGTATGTGAAAATGAACTCCAGAGTAACATCTTTCCATTTACAGTTAAAGCAGGCTCTCTGCCTAAAAACTCTTGAGCAATGACATGTATACCATCTCTTGCTGTTCCACTCCCACTCCAAACAGTTAATCAGTCTGGAAGGGATCCCAAAACATTAATTTCACTTGTAAAGTGTCACTAAGTGAAATACAAGGAGACTGTCTCTGTCCTCCAGCCCTAAAATAAAAGCTTTTCACCTATGTTTAATGCAGCCACCACCCAAAGCCCAAAGATCTGTCATAGTTTCTAGCTTGGTACTTATCTGGGACTATCACAAATTCCATGTCACCATTTATCATGGCAGTGGTGTATGGCCACTTTAGGGACCGGAAAGAGTCCAAGAGGCTCAGATGGGATGCTGCTTTGTAGGAGATAATATGTCTCACAAGGAGCTCTTCATAACTGGAGATGGCCTGTTTCTGATGTCTCGGCTAAATCAGATGTATCAACAGCAAGTGCATTTTGCAGATTAATAAGCTCCATGCTTACATATATCAGATACTGATATCGGCTGCAACACTGCAAAATATACCACAAGTATAATTGTTCTCTGATGCATTCCCACAAATCTCCTGCAGACCCAGAAGAAACAGAAGAAATATACAGTCCCCATTAATTCAGTAATAATACCGTAATTCACTGCTAACAGTCATGGGAGATAACTCACGTATCTGGCAATGGACATGAGCAACCGCAGTATGGACATGATATCCCTCAGTTAGATTGTGCAGCATGCCTGTTCATACATTTAACACTGCAGCGAAGCCACACAGAATCATAGGATGACAGGATAATTTGCATTGGAAGACACGTCATGAGGGGATTATGTGTTCACTGGGTTTTGTCTTCATTTCAGGGGCAAGTCAGTTTAATCACTGAAAACTTTTCAGCAAAAGGTGTTAAGACTGTAATGGGGGGGATTTGGCAGCTAAAAGGCTGTGCAGCACCAGTTACAGCCTAAATACTGCTCATGTCTTGACCGCCTGAGGTAGGAGTGCTGTTATGCTCTCTCATATGGGTTGGATATGTTGGGACAACATTAATAAACTACAGTGATGACAAGCCACACAATTGTCTTGCTGCAAGACAGTCTTCTCAAACTGCAATTTATTAAAATCATATGCTCCCAGAAGAGTAAGAGAGAGCACTGTAACGTGAAAAAAAGTGTTTGTACTGTGGTATTTCTATTGCAATTTGTAACATGATACTTACTGTCCCTTCTGCAAAGGCATACCCAGAATCTCACCAAATTCAGACAGGATCTCCTAATACAAAATGTCTTGAAGTTGGTGCAGACAAAAGACCAACAATCCCAATCCTAATAACAATCTTGACATTTTCCAGCTTTTTTTTCTGTGAAGTAAATACACATAAAATAAAAATTTAACAGGAGAACATTTCTGAGAGCTGTAAAGCTGTTGGGAGAAAAGGGTTCTTACTTTGGTGGGCTGAATCTCCCAGGCTAGTTACCATCATCAGGAACTCACCATTGTGTGCGTGGTTGCTATTCTCTTTTAAGAGCATATGAGTAGACATGTAGACTTAACATTTAAACCTTTACAGAATCTAGGCTGCTAATCTCCGTGCATCAGAAAGAGTGGACATTTAAGTATACAACTGAGACTCTATCTTCTTATTGCAACACTACATGGAGGGTCCAAGCAGATGGAGGCTCCATGTGGGAGACAGGCCAAGAAGTGTCTCAGGGTTTTGGATGGTCTCTGTGTGCTGCCCCCGCTGCGTTTTCTCTGGGAAGCTGCAGAATAGAGTGAATCACAGTTAAACAGCAGAGGTAGAGATCCTGATAGTCTGGACAAAAAGGACCATGAATGAAGAGCTCTGCCCTGTATTTCCTGCTTTCCAGTGAAAACACTGTCTGACTACGTGCACTTCAGCACTTCAGCGGGGCAACAGACATACACATGGGCTCCAACAGCTAAAGATAATACACAAAACATCAAGACAAAGAGCCACAGGTTAGACTTGCCATGTAAGTGGCCAGAGAAAAAAGTTCCATGTCAACTAGCTCCACGTAGGCACACCTTGGGAAATCGCCTATCAAGCATTATTCAGTGTGAGCAAAAGAATGTCAGTCTTCCTTCCATTACACTATACACATAGAGAGACTGCTGCCAATTTAAGATGTTAATTAAAAATAGCTACTCTGGATTTAATTCACAACCTGTTGCAGCTCAAATTAACTTTCCTATATAGATGTGGATTCAGGCACCTCTAACAAAAGATGAGAGCCAGCATATTCTGGAGTAGGTTCAGAAGCATTTGTGCAATGTAGCCAGCTGAGAGCTCAGTGCAGCTTCAAAATAGACACAAACAATACAATCAATTTAGGGATGATCCAAAACTACTGAGTTGCCTAGGGCGGTCTGAAAACTACTGGCTGCCAAAGAAATCAACCTAAAATTGCAACACTTATGATTTTATGATTATATCTTAAATGCTGGCAAAACTGTGGGCCTTGGGCAGAGTCCCTTGGTGAGAAGCAAGTTTAATCTTCAGTCAACATCATTTTAGCCATGGAAAAAACAAGCTGAAATATAGCTTGCAAAACTACCAAAAACTGGTCTAGTAATTACTGGCTTGAACTATTTATAAGTAATAAGCAGTTGGTCTTTTGAAAATAATGCTAGAATGTGTAGTGCACGAGCAGGAGGGAATTGATGTCCTTGAAGATAAGTATCATCTGGAAATAACTGCTATTACAACAGCTGTATGATAAACAGCAAAGGATTCTCTATAGTATAAATTCTGCACAGCCATGGGTCTGCAAAACACAGATAACTGAGAAGCATTAACCATTTTTAACAAGGAGGATATGCAATACAACATAATTGCTGACATCAGCTATCTGAATTTGCAGAAGCAGTTGAAAAGGCCCCAAATCCCATTTCTTTGTATGAAAGATCATATTTATGTCAAAAAATTGCATTTCAGTCTGCTGTTGACTGCCATAGATGGTGGTCTACTGTTGAAAGCAAGTGGGATTTTGTTAAATTTACCAATTTGATGGGGAACTTAAATGTCCATGATCTTGTACAACTAAAACACTGAAGTCAGCACTGGCTACTCACATGACTTTATTGGGATTCATATGATTTTTTTCTTTAATATTGTTGTAACTTCTACAGTCATACAACTCCATGGGAATACCACAAACACCACTCTTTTTTTTTTTTTTTTTTTTTTTTTTTTTTTTTTTTTAATTTAGCAGTAATTGTCTAGCTCTTGCAGGCGTGGAGAAACTCTTGCAAACAAGATCCCATAAAAGTTGACAAACCATGAAGTAACCACAAAAGGACTCAGACTACAATCTGGGGGCTTATCTACTTCTTTCAAGATGTTATTGATATTTTTAAAACCCTAAAACCCATCAACAAATCAGGTAAACAGTCCCATGATTTCATGTCACAAATTGTAAATGCTGGAATGTTGCAAAATGGAGGAATGCAGAGGGAATTGCTCCTCTCTCATATCAAAACATGCAAAACTTCTAAGCAGGCCTGAAAAAAAATGCCTGTCAAACCTGCCCAAGGACCTGGTGCTACATGCCTTCTCAGAGGACAGGGTGGGATTTTGCAGAACAAGGGTACCAGTTATATTAGCCTGCAGAGGACAGGATGGATCATACACTCCAGGGCTTGTCTGTTTGGGGACTTTGTCTAACACCACTATTCTGCACTAGCTCTGCTAGGCACTGATGTCCAAGAATCAAAGGATTTTATTCTGATTCAACCAGGCTAAGATCAGTCTGAATAAAGAATCAACTATGTGTTAATTGCAAGGAAGTACAATGTTTGAAATTCACACCCTATTTTAATCCTGCTTCCTCCATCCTTTCCCCTCCACCAAGCAAACTGGGTCTCAGAAACCAAAAGCGTAGCTGCAGCCCCATGCTTTCTGAGATTTTCCTTGGGAAAAAGAGAAACCTAAAAACCACTGCAGCACTGACAGCTGCAGCAGATTTGCTACACTAAAAAAAAACCCAAGGCAGAAAAACAAAACATGACAAGTGGGTAGGGGATATTTTCACAGAAATACATGCTAAATTACACCGTACAATCTGTATGATGTCACTCGAGTTATTGAAGGTGATGCTCAGTTAAGCGCGTAATACAGTGTGTTACAGTATGTAATAGCACTTCAAGCTCAGTACGCTTTTGGGCTGCATAAGAATATTCTGAAAAGGCAGCCAGGGAGAAGTCTCAGACTGTGACAGTTGCTGAAGCAAGAAGTTGCCACTTTAGCACTTATAGCAGAATGGAGAATATGTTAAAATTGGTTTCCAAATGGGTGGAGAATACATTAAAAACCATTTTCAGACAAAGATACTAGCTAATTTTATGGCCTTTTGAAAGAATGTACAATGATGTGCTTTAACCATTGTTTAATAACATTGTACTGTTAGAGTTCAGTGTCAACTGTTACCCACTGTTTGCAGGCTCGGCAGACACCTTGAGGCCCGCATTTGGAAGAACTGCTGGGCCAAATGGAAAAAGTCCAGAGGCAAGTAACAAAAATGACTGAAGGTCAGGAAAACAGGACTGATTTGGGGGAAGAGGGGATGAAGTGACGTTCTTTAGAAGGGAAAAGACATGAAAGATACCTCAGTTTCCAAAACCTTGACATGAAGAGGAATGGAGCACTCTGTTCTCTGTAGCAGATGGCAGAAGCAGTGATGGTCCTGAGAGGCAGTGAGGTTAGACAAGAGGAAAAGCTTTGCAGTAATGCGAGGGTTTCCTGGGGCCATTGTGGGGAGGCAGCCCCAGCATTAGAGGTCTTTCAAATGAGTTAGAAGAACAGGTTATGAAGTCACCTTTGGATAAAAAGATGAATGACACAACCTTTCAACACCCTGTCCGGCTGTATTTGACACGTGCCACGGCCAAGCAATGACAGAACTCCTGCTCACCAATACACTCACTTTTAATGCAGATTCTCTGTACTATTTCCAATGCCAAAAAAAGGAGACTAACCTTTTGCCAAAATATAGCAAACTGATGAAGTTTGATGGTGTGGGGTTACGAGGATCCATTCTCCCCTTACCTTAATGCTTGCAGAGGCAGGATTTGATGCAGAGCCAGGGAGTGCAAGAAACACAAATTGTGCTATGGCACAGCCTCCAAGAAAGACCCATGTCTAGCTTTCTGCCATGAGGGCTCAATAGGTCTAGCAGTTCCCGTTGCTCTGTCTGTTTTCCAGAGGAGCTCCTCCACCCTCGTTTGGTGACTATATATACTTTTCCCATAGAATTTACCTCCGAATTACACAGCTAGTGAACTAGAAAACACAATCAGAGATCATCTACTTGTCTTTCATTGCACAGGAGTGTCACACACTTCCACAAGCAAAGCAGCAAGATGGATGTGGATCCCGCCTCTTGCCAACCACTCACTGCCCTGCTGTGCAGTGCACAGGTGACCTCTCTCTCCTGAAAGCCTCAGCTTACAGCAGCATTACCGTTCCATGCTCACATTGACAACGTCAGCGCTTCCACCTTTCCTCTGCCCACTTGAAACGTCAAAGGGCTGCCTAGAAAAGGTCAATGCAAATCTAACTGCACGCCCTCTCTTTTCAAGAGAATGACATGAGCAAATATTTCACAATCCAGGCCTGAACTACTTTACAAATAATTACACCTACCTCTGATAATTCTCTGGGGTCAGTGCACTGAAATTTCTGCACAGTTAACAACTGAAGCACTCATTATAGAACCCATTTAGGATGCTGCCAAGAAGCAGAAGCAAAGACATTTTCTCAAGACAGAACATGCATGGATTTCATTCCCATCATGCACTATTGGGAAGTCCCTGAGCAGCAGATGGGACTTGCAGGCTGCTTCTTGCAGCCAATAGATTTTACATCACTAAGTATGGTTATTTCTCCATCTGTTGCCCCTCTACCACCTTCAACTCCTGGTTAATCTCCACAGACAGAAAGGACAAAGATGAAATCTATGATTTTTTTTCATGCAACCAACATACTTAAATCATCCCTAAGCTTTTCAAACATAGCTTCACTTTGTCTCACTAGGTCAGTACTTCACCAATGCTATAAAAGTCTGGAACAGCTATATTTGGCACTGAAGTCTACAGTTATAAATGGAACTAAATAAGTCACCGTGAATGGGGTAAGGAGTTACTGTAGCCAGTTTCTGTAGGACAGATACCAGTGCTGTGGAATGGAGATGCAAAATGGTTTTACACAGTACAAAGAAGCAACAAAGCATATACCTGGCCACACAGACATAGACAAAAGTCCCATAGAAGAGGCACCCAAGAGGGATGTCCTGCAGGCTACCCAATTCCCTCAGCTTAAACAAAAAATGTGAGAAAAACAAGCACTACAAAGCAAATATCCTGGCAGATTCCAGGGCAATTAATATGAAGAAAACAGCATAAAGTGAGATGCATGCATTATATTTACATGCAGACACACAGATCCTTTATAGGAGGCATTCTCAGCAGCTGCTTCCATCACTTCTACAATATACTCATTAAAATGTAAAAACAAGTGACAGCAATGGCTTACAAGAAAGGGTGATGGGCACCACCGCTGTACAGTACACCGGCATTACTAATTTAATGGAATACCCATGAGGTTGGGTTAAAGTTTCATGCATATATCCATGTGTACATCCGCACAAATACTTTATAAAGGTGCTCATTCCCACCATCTGTTGGGCACTGTCCTAGCTGCCCAGGCCCATATGCCTACTCCAGACAATACAATGAATTCAAGGACATCTGAAGGCAAGTAAGATCTGACAAGGATGACATGAGTTGCTCCTGGGAACTCTTTTGTTTTCTGACCAGTTTAGGTGTTACAAAATTTGCAAGGAGAGACAATGTGTGAGGCAAGGCTAAACTCCAGAGATAACTTCTTCTATTCCTTGTCTTTCCCAGTAAATCTTAGATAAAAACACACACGAGCAGAGAGAAAATTAAGTACAAAAGAAGCACAGATCAAGAGAAGACAGATGTCTTTACACCCCTGGAGCCTACTCTAAAACTTTAATTCTTTCACACCAGACCCTGGGACCACTGCATTTTGCCCCGAGATGCTCCATGACTCAGCTGTTGAAAGAAAAGCAGTTGCCGAAAGGCAAGAAAAACAAGGGGAAAAAGTCAAGCTGAGATTCTGTAGCTGAGATAGCCTTGACTTCAGCACAGCACACTTCAACACTCTTTTCCATCTTTACCACTGGCTTCCCGGTGATGCCAGAAATACAGGGACCGCCAAGCAAGCTTTGCCCCCTCCTCACTGTTTTGCTAAAGAAGTTGCTACAAAAGTTTCACTCATTGCCATGTTCTCGGTTTTCTCACACACACGAGAATTAACTCCTCTCAGCACTCCTAATGTTGCATCTCATGCTTCAGAGATTACACAAGAGTAACAGGGAGCAAGAAAATAAGGCACCACCTTGAAAACTTGGTAGAAAAAAAAGGTTTCTAATGCTCAATTATCTGCAACAGGTTGTTAGCTATTGCTTTCTTCAATTCCAGTCCCACTCAGTGCAAGTAACAGATGCCCCTTCTTCACTATTTATTCCCTCCTCTCTCTGGAAATTGATGTTAATGCTGCTTTGACAACTGGCAGCCACAAGCTGCCTGGAAGAAACTGGTAGTACTGAGAGTGACACAAAACCCCTTGCCTTTCCTCAGGTGTTAGAAGCACAAGGAGGTTGGACTAGATGCTGCTGCAGGGTTTTCCACAGCTGGCCAACAACATATCCCCATGCTGCTCACCTGCACTATGTATCAGAGCAAGGGGTGGGTACAGGGAGTCTGGAGTCCCTACCACACCACCTATGTACGATGCTTGCTCACTTTCTCCATTTCTGTGCCAAAACCATGCTCATTGTCTTCTGAAAGCTACCACACTTTAACACAGGAGTAAGACAGCCACATGGGAATTCCTACACCTGACTTTTTATCCAAGGTCAATTGTGCCTGATCCTGTATACCACTTCAGCTGACAGGAGCATCCTGTCACAGCTTCAGGGGAATTTCTGTTTGCCTTTTTGCTGGATACCACAAGCAATGGTAGCAGTGCCAGGTATCACCTGGCTGTAGTCCCTGGCCTGGCACTGCTGACACCATGCTGGCATGCAATCAACCACCAGAAGCAAAACTGAGCTCACAGGCACAGAAGGGCAGGGCTTTGTGTTCCCTCCTGAAGAGGCTGTGGTACTTACATAGTGCTTTATGCTTCCCTAATTATTCCACTACCAGTACATGAGTTGGCTATGCTTCATTTGTCTGTGCCCTCCACAATGGCACTGGAACAGTTCTGGCAAGGCATAAAACAACAGCACCAAGTTTTAGCATCTGAGTTATGCCAAATGGAATTGGCTACAGATTCAATCTCTCTACCCAGTTAAGCAATTAATTTTTTCCAGTTGCTTTCTCCTCCAGCTGCAGCACAATGAGCTGCAGCCCATGACACGCTCCTGGTTGTCTCCTCTCCCTGCCTGAGCCAGCGAGCGTGGCACCACATGCTGGAATAGCCCACGATGGCAGAAGGTGACTAACATGCACATCATCACTGGTTTTTTTCCTAGTTCCACCAACCTCTTCCTGAGGAAGTGGCATCTGTCAAGGAGAGGAGGACATATGCTTTGTGCAACACAACAACCCCCAGCATTGCTTGGGAAGGTGTTGCAAGGGAAACAGGAGATCACCAGGCAGCACCAGCTATAGCGTATAGTGCTCCTGCTCTTCTGCCAGTGTTTTCACTGGCCGCCTCTTCTTAAAACACCCCATGGAAGAGAGGTCACAAAGGATTTCTTGGTGGTGCTGCAGAGGTAAAGAATATTACATTACACCCTCTGCACCTCTGGTTTTTGGAAGATATGCCAAAAGGTAAAACTGCACAGAAAAATCTATATCAATAACTTCCCTCTAGATCAAGTCCTCCCTACACTTGTAGGAAACAAAGCAGGCCCTTAAGAAAAGCAATTATTGCCCTGCAATGTTTTGCTCTGATCTGAGGAATGCAGGACCAACACGTACGGACTGCGGAAATTCAGTTTGCTGCTTCCAATTTGTTCCCTTATGTCTGGTGAGAAGTCCTCCCTGACCACCTATCTCAGAAGAACTGAAGACTTCTCCAAAGATAATGGGGAGGAACAATACAAGCTGTGATAGCCATGGCAAGACCTGCATTGAGTTCATTCATAGTAAGATGAGTTATGCGAGGACACTCCACTGTATTCTTTCTGTACTGTCGTGACCAGGTATTGATTGCCATCAGCTCTGTATCAGCTCAATGCTGAATGCTTCTGCTTTAAAGAAAAGCTTGCTGTGGTACCTACTGTTGCTAAGCATTTGTCTTGCTCCGTAAATCTCTGCAGTCAACAATCTCTTATTTAACGTACCAGTATTCAACGTACAGAAATAGAAAAAGAAACAAACATTTTAAACTCTATGCAACAAGAAAATTGTAATGTCAAACATCACTGTAACATACATAATAACAATAACAAAATATGATTTTTTTTCCCCACATGTGTGTTGATATTAAGCATTGAACAGCAAATTTGGGGAACTCCTGTGCTTGTGGCAGCAATGACAGCCATGACTACATTTTACATAGGGAAGACTAGTAAATATTCCCAGAGTCATGAAAAAAGAGATGTTGAAAAGCAAATGTGAGAGTTCGGAGGGCCAAGAAAATGACTTAAAAACTGTTACTTTACACATTTTCTTGTATTTTTGAAGAGGAACTGTGGTGGTAGTGCTGCTCCTTTAAGACTGCAGAAGCACTTCTAGCAAAGGGAAAATACAAATAGTTTCTTTATGAATTGTAAGACAGTTCTCATTCTGTCAGCACCTCTTTCTCAGTGAAACTGTGGCAGTGATGAGTCCTTTGAAAACCTCTTCCCCAAAGCAGGAGGGTGGAAGCAGGATCCCTACTGTATTACTGTTTAAAATGCATGCAATTTAACTACACTGGAGTGATTTTGGAATAGGAACACACTTTATCCATTCTGTCAAATCTATTATTGTAATAATATTTGGATTTGCTTTCATATATTGTATCTAGCCCTTCCATAAGCACAAGTACTTGCAGATGTATTCATTATGTATTATAAACACATGACTCTGTACCTCACTACCTTGGGAAAGACTATCATGGGGCCTCTTGATTTGCAAATAAAAGGTCCATCTTTTGTTATTTCCCACCTTACATAGGAACCAGAATTTGAACAAGGAAGGTGGGTGGAGAAGTTTTCCCCCTAGCAGCTCTGAACACAGCTCCTGTCCAGCCTGCAGAGACAGCTTGTCAGATGATAACAGATTGAGTATTAAAATTCTCTTGAATCGCCCATGAAAAAAACACTTTTTCAAATTTCCTTCTCCCGTGTGCATTGAAGAGCTGTGCCACAAAGTTCTGTAGTAAAAAGCCCTAATGAGCTGTATTCTCTTTGAGATTATCAAATGCTTGACTTCTTCACTGTTTCTGAGCAGTTCATTGTGCATGCTCTGCTTCCTCCGAGCCATTAGCTGACTCCTCTTTCTCTCTCTGTAACAATTCTCTTTACCAATTGATCTTGCTGATTATCAGATTATGATATTTTTCCCTTCCTCTTGGAGATTGTGGAACAGGGGGTTTAAGCAACATGGGGATCTTCCCTTGCTCCTTCCCGTTGTCCTAGGGGCTCTGATGGCTTCCAGCAGTCCTGTACATCCTTCTGGCTACCCAGCTGAACACTGTGAGACAGTAGCAGGGAGAAACAGTCAGAGCACACATTTGGAAACAAAAGACCTCCATCTCGTCTCTGTCCATCATGTGCAATCATGACTCTCCCTTCCCTCCTTACAGTCCTCACAGAAGCAATGATTCCTCACTTTGTATAGTGTTTGGCAAAACACATAGCCAGTCTCACATGGGCCCTGTAGATCTAACCATTTTTTTCTTTCTGAAGTTCATATCATATGAGTCTAACGCAGCTGGATAGAGAAAGTCAGCCTCCAAGAGGCCAAAATGAGAAGTATCTCATTTTGTTGCTCAGGTGACATACAGCAGGGCTAACCTGGAAAAAGTTAAGCATGCACTGTAAAAATAAAATAAATACATAAATTATATATATTCCATCTGACAGGTCTCAGAAAAGATACAGACAGCAAGATACATTGCAGTGATAAAAGGATAAGAATTTTTCAGCATTTGATAATGACTGGGCAGATGACATTCCTGTTTGCTGACTCTCCTGAATTTGGAACAATATTGGCCTCAGAGGGATTACCCCTGAAGTTTCCGGTAACAGAAAACTACCTCCTACACTACAAACACCTCATTACAGTATTTAGAACATGCAGCAACTAGATTAAAAAAACCCAAAACAACAAAACACCAAACAAAAAAAAATCCCCAAACCAAACCCTGAAAAACATGGAGTTAAGACCAAGAGTTAATCTCAAGCTTGAAAGCAGGGCAACACACCACTTTTTAATTTTTCTCATTGACTCCCTTACCTCTAAACCCAGCTGCCTCCAGTTGACAAAACTCAAAAATAAAATAGTTGCACTGTGACCAGGGTGAAGTAAAAGAACAGTGGCTACAGAAACACGTAATTAATAGCCTTCAGAGTAAGAGTCATCTCCTTATTTTACTCTGGGACCATGATTCAGGTTTCTAGGCAAGCAGTGTCCCAGGGTGTCAGCAGTGTCAGCAGGGATGAGGATAAAACACATTGCCACCAGTTTGCAGTTCTCCTGGTCACTATTCAACTTTTCTTGTTTTGGGGGCTTGTAAATTACTGTTGACTGACTGTAAGAGTGATGCATGCCACCAAGGGAATGTGCTGTGAAAGCAAGGCTCAGCCTTGTTTTTGCCATGCACCCATGCTGCTCTCTACTCTTGGTCTGGTACTTAGACCTTGCCCAGGACACAATGACCTCTGAGCATGGACATATATATTTTAGTGGTATAGAGATGTCTGTGCTCAAATGCCTGCTTCTCCAGAGGCAATAGTGCCGGAAGGCTGTGCAGAAAGCTCAAGGAAACAGTTTGAGCTGGAAAGCAGCATGTCCTATGCTACTGCACTTTGGACTTAGCAGCTGTGCTCTTTACTTCCTTAGACCCTGGTGCTGCACTTCACCTACAGAAAAACATGCCCCAGGAGTGCCAGAGGCCAGTCCTCCTCTGTTTCTGCATCCATTTTGTCCCTGTTCCCTTTCACCTGCTCCCTCCCTGGGAAAGCCACAGGCTCTCTCATCTGATCTTCCCTCCTTTCCTAACTAATGCACTGTCCTTGCAAAGGTCTTTGCTCCCTGTCAGGAGGCTTCTGCTGGTGAAGGCCCAGCACAGTCCCAGATTTCCTCCCCTTAGTACTGCCCTTTGCCTTTTCACGCCACCCCATCTTCTCCAAGGTGCTTGTGAGGCATGGGGTTAGCCTGCTTCTGTCTCTCACTCAGTTGAACCTCCCTCTCCCTGTGGCAGATGTCTGTGAGACGCAAAGGTCCCAAGGTAGAACATGACTGAAATTAAGGATATTCTTAAACAGCTTGCCAAAGCCACCTCTGCTTCCCAAACTCGGAACCCTCCATTGCATTTGTTCTTGCAATGAGTTTAAGGACAGTTTTCTGCGGTGGGAAGTCTGGAATATGACATTTCAGAGGCAATCTTTTTTAAGTGCTGTGCGGTTTTATGATAAAGAGATGATGATAAACTGGGGATTTTCAGAAGGGGATACTGGTTAGAAACACATAGTAAAATTAATCCTCACTCTAGTAGCAGACACTGCTGTGCAAATTTTTTGTGTGGCAAGTTATTTGTGCAAGTTTCTTAACTCTGAATGTAGTGCTGTACATTGACTGACTGAATGCTTTAGCCAATAAAAATACATTTGTAGTGGATGTCAGCAAGTGGTCCCCAAAACTCAGGCACATTCTTGTAACCCAAAATACAAAAACCTTGTAGCGTGGGATAAATGATGCCACTTAGAAGAAGAAAAAAAAATTAACACAAAGAACTAACTTGATTTCAGTTTGCATTGCAGACTCAGAATGCCAACTGGAAGAGCTAAGCAGATTGCCCCAGCTCATTTTCAAGCTCACATGGGCACATCTTTAAGTAAAATTTCTCAGGAGGTCAGAAATAAGTAATTTCTAGGTTGTTCTGGGTTGCACTGTAAATGCTGTTCTCAGAGCAAGACATGGGAATACAGACCAGAGGCACTTCTAAAAGCCCATCCAACCCGTGCTGCCTTACAGAACACATCATCACCAACTCATTGCTCTAATAAGAATGTGTTGTGCCCGCATGTGGGATGACCCTTCATGCTGCTGCATGTGGCACCAACTTCCACAGAGTGCTCACCACCTGGCAGCTTGCTTCAGGACGCTCCCAGAGCGTCTTTTAAAATTGCACTAGGAAATTTGAAAATCCAGATCCTTTGTTCCATGTCTAAAGTGGAAGAGGGCCATAACTCTCACATTTCAGGCCTGGTAGCTGCAGGAACAGCTTCATCTGAGGCCACCTGAAGAGTTGCATCTCAGCATTGCAGCACTCCCAGAGCCTGGGACTTTGCCACAACACTGGTGCTGCATGTAGAAAGTTTCCTTGCTGAAACTCAACTTGGGAACTCTGTATGACTCAAAACCTAGAAAAGAGTAGGAGAAAGAGAAACCAAGTGCAAACCATCAACTCTCCAAGCTTATCCTGCATCCAAACCACAGCGATCCTCTGGATCCTCTGGATCGCTGTAGCATGCTAGAAATTGTCCCTTTTTTTGAATTGTCTGATGAAAAAGGGAAGAAAAAGAAAAGAAGTTTCATCCCTGGACTGTCTGAGAGACCAAACAAGGCCATGAGAGTGCTTTTGGAACCCGGGTGATGATGGACACTAAACACACTAAAGATGCTGAAATCCCCAGGAGAGGCTCATTCTTGGTAAGCTGTGGAAAAAGTGTTCACATTGTACCTCAGAAGACTGTAAAGCTTTCTGAAGATGGTCCCATCTTCAGAAGCACTCCTGTGGTTAGTAAATATCCAACTGGTATGCATGAAATCAGGTCTATACCTGCAGGTAAGCACGTAGAATTTTCCAATCTTCGTTCATTTTTATTAAACTGGTAATCATGATGTCACTTTTTCTTTTGGAACAATATGCACTGAAATATTCAAGGGATTGAAACAGAAGGGGAGGCACTGCACCATGTTTGTGCCATAAATTTCTAAAGTTTTGAACAATGCTGTCACACAGTTGATTACTTTGACAACCGGTAAGGTTAAGTACATGAGCCTCAACTGATGACGCTAAAGGCAGTCCATAAGCAAATACCCTGATCCTTGCTGTATTTCTAGCTCAGAATCACTATAAGCTGGAGCTGCCTTTGAAGATTTTATCTGCTTTCACAACTTACTCTGTTTTGAATTTCCTTACCAGCCAAGTTTGGCTCTGATGGAAGTAACTTAGTAAATTTAAGGCTGGTGACTGCAGCCATAGACAGCAAAAATCATGGAAGGTGCAAGGGCCAGGGAGTGCAGAACATGTGCTCTTAATTACTATTTCATTTGTAACACACAGCTAGCTTTGTTCGTTGGCATTCTCCTAGTGCCGTGTGCTCGGTACACCATGCTCTTCTCAGCAATTTTGAGCCATTTTGAGAGGTGCGAGAGAATTTTTTACTACACTGAACATATTTTTGCACTGATATTACTCTAGACAATCACTTCATTAGAGATTTTCCATCTCTTACACTTAAAAAAAAATTGCTTTTATTTAAAAAGTAGTCTTTGATCCTCCTGCGAGGAAGAATTGCCGAATTTCAAGATATTGTACATGGTAAGAAAACTTTGCTGAACCTAAATCCCTCCACAAGCCTTTGAGTTTCAAACTGGGAACATCGCCAGTTCAGAAACTAAGGTACAAAGGGACCTGTACAAGTAACTGGCTAGTTTGCTGTGTGCAAAGGTCATCAGCATCACCAGCTTCATGCTTATGCACAGCCAAATTCGGGGCCTTCTCTCCCCAAGACACTCAGCTGCAATATAAGGATGCCAAGGGACAGTGGGATCACCTCACCTTTGGCCTTTCTCATTTTCTTACAGTGCTCCGTCTGTGTGCAAGGGTAAAAAAGTCCCAGTCACTTGCAGAGCTGAGGGACAGGGACGGAGTTGTCCCTGAATCATTTTCGATGGGAGAAGAAGTGAAATAGGGAACAGCACCACCTCAGCTGCAGACTACACCTGACATGAAATGGCAGATGGAAGGCGACAGCATCTGAGATACCCTACAAAGCACTGCAGCTAGCAAGCTTATGCGCTTCAAATACTGCACCCAGGGAGCAAATTCCCCAGTTTTCATTTATTTCAATGATGATTTAAGTGTTTAATTATTACAAGCCACTCTAGGGGGAGAAGGAGGGAAGAGGGAGCAACAGAAACACACACTCATAACTCAAAAGCCAGTATTTGTGCTGCTAGGAGATGAATCTGTCAATGTCTAGAAGTGCCACGTTTGGATGGCAGCCATCATTAATGGGTACATTAGAAATATCACTCAGTTCTTATTACTGAATGCTTTGGAAAGTATGAATGTCAGTCTATATAATAGAAATGATTTCACACGCATTGTTACTAAGTGCAGCAGAGACGTAAGCATTTCAAGCCTTTTCCTTAGACAAATAGCCATAATTTGACAATTCAGATGCAGTCCATACTTATCTGGGCTGTGGTTCAACAAAAAATCTTTTACTGTCATTCAACTGTCCAAAACATCAGTTAACAGAAGGAATTTATTGCAGGGTGTTGGAGGAAATCAAATCAGAAGGTCTTCTCTTGCTGAAAAGGCTCTGAATGCTCAGTGCCGTCACTGAATTAGCTCTGGGCCATGTCAGTACTATAAGCTGGCAATTACACCAGCTATTTGCAACGACTGGCTTTTCATTTGAGAAATTCAAGAATAGCAGGCTTAATTGTAGCTGTAAAACATTTCTCTCCAGCAAATTTATTTTTGGTAATCTTTAGCATATAGCAACACCTGAAGGCAGATATCCCCTGCACCTGAACTTTGCCATTCAGGAAGGCCAGGTCTGAAACAGTTTAGAGCATAAAAGCCCTTTCACAAGAGAGATTTTCCTCTAGTGACTGCCAAGAAAATAGGCACCTCCACTGTCCTCCCCTAATTCACCTGAGGATGAGGGTGGGGGTAGTTTACACTGCTCTTGACAGCTTCAGAATTACCTAGAAAAGTCAGGCAGTGAAATTGTAAGCTTGCTGTGGAGAATGAGATACTGAGGATGAGGAGTGGAGTGCCTGAAAAATACCAAGATCTCTGAGTAAAGGGGAGATGGAGAAATGGGTACACTAGGGGAAAAAAAGCATCAAGAAAGACCTTGCCAAGGAACAACATGACAACACAGCAATGTCAAGAGCAATGCCACCCGGCAGCAGCAAGCAGTCTGCATGGGGCAGTTCTGCTTGGCAAAGCAGAGCATCTCAAAAGAAAGGTAACCTGCTGGCTTCCCTTTTCTGTCCTTTCCCCCTGCCCCACTTCTTTCATTTAAAAAGTAAATCTAGAAAATAGGCACAACCTGTCATGTGGATAAAATACCAGGCCAACTCCTCCAAGTATACTGGGAACATTTTCAGGCCATTTGCTTCTGCAGAAATTACTTTTCTACTACTCAAAACAGCACTCTAAAGGCAACCTGGGGGAGTCTTTGTGTTGCAAAATAGTACAGACTGATGAGAGCTAGCTCTGAACTGCCTCTCAGTGCTGGCTTGCTAGCAGGGTAAGCAGCCCGTGCCGAGCTGCTGGCTGCCATGTTAGGAAGGCTACGGACCCGAGTTGCAGACTGAAGCAAACCCAGATCTCTACAGCCAAGGTCACCTCACCAGCAGAGGCATATGGACAGCTTGCTTCCGTGCGCAGCAAGCCACGCACCCTGCCAGGCTCGCACGATTACTCCATGAGCCGAAAAGTGCCAAGTTCTTGCATGCATGTTTCCCAATGCTGATGGACTGCATTTGTAACCTGGATGAACTGGGGTGCTCAAGCTGGGTTGTCTTATACCTGGTTTTGGATGGATGTGGTAAAGGTGAGTGCTCAGTACTGAAATACCATGGTTTTCAAAGTATCAAGGGGACACCCAGCAGCTGAGACACTGCTTTCAGCAGCCACGCCTGAAAATCTTGCTTTGCACAGTCCTTACAGAAGATCTGTGCAGGAACAGAGAGGAGTTTTTGCCATTTCTGAACATGAAGGCCAGTAAAACTCTAAACTCTAAATGTATAAATCTTCAGAATAGATCTGTGAAATCTCTTCAAGCTTTACAGCTGTAACACATGGACAGGGATCACTCCATACTTCTTTTTCCTGAGCTCCGCTTTGTCTCTTTGTACACAATTTTACTTATCTGTTAAAGGTAAGATTCTTACAGCTTAAAAGGACAACAGCAATTTGAAATAAGTCCCATTTTGAGGGGGTGGAGGAGGTAGAGTGATGACAGTTTTAGGTACCATGCAGTGCCCCAGGCCACCCCTTAGCCTTTGCAAACACTCATTATTTTTTCCATAGCCTATGTCTGTAGTAAATTTCCTACAGCTGGAATGGCACCCTGTGGGACTCAACAGGCTGCAGCAAGCCCTTCACAGAGCCTCCTCCCGCCCTTGCATGTGCTCTGCACCCCAAGGCATCCCTGCCTTGGGGCAGCCTGATTCAGTGCCTCTGTCAGGCTATTAAAAGTTAGGATGTATCACAGGCCTCAAACATGTTAACACCCCCATGTGCTTTCCCCCCATTATGTTTCTTTTGTCTTTATCATTCACCCCTCAGACCAGCAACATGCTTCCTACAGTTTCCACATCTTCCTCCTGAAGATTTTTATCTTGCATAATAAAGGTAGAGGCTTTTCAGCTACAGGGCTAAGTCAAACCCTTGTCTTAAATACCTGGACTGTTAACTTAATTTCCACAGGCAGGCCCCATTCTGTGCACTGTCGTGTAAGAGATCTCCAAAAGGTAGGTTTGTCATCTTTCTGCTGATGGCACTAAATTAGCAGGCAGCGCACCCCATGACAGTCACCGTCTCTGTTTTCATGGTGGAGGATACCTCTGCTTTTTTGAAGCTGGTCCTAATTCATGCCATGATTCACACCCCAGCTGGAGTTGACTCTCCCTCTCCCACCTATTCCCCTTCTCATGGTCATCACTGCTCATCTCACCACAACCGCTGCCCAGCACAGGGTAAAACTACGATGGCTCAAGGCTCTGCCTCTGACCTCCTCCATCCCTCACTGCCCACAAGCACTGCCTTGTAGCCTTTTCGTTACAACACAAGGCTCCTCACATGGTGACCACTCTCCACAGGCAGCCAGCAGTTGTAGCCATCACTCAAGAGGGCTAAGGCTGCTACCAACTCACCCAGCACTTTGCAGGTGGATCAGCTCACACTTCTTTGAATAACTGTTGCCAGGCTTTCATATAAGAAAGATCCATATGGATCAAGCTGCCTCTGCCTTGCCAGATGTCCAAGGTTTGCACTTGGTCTGGCTCCTTGTACCCAGACAGCAAGTCCCCCAACCAAGTAGATTTCTGATACCAGAATGATCCAAGCATGCTTTATACCAAATTGAGGATGAGGCAATACAAAGTGCAGCAAAAGGAAACTTACATTTCCGTGTGGCAAATTGCAAATTTACAGCCTTCCTTTCCTTCATGCAAATGCTTGCACTCACACCTACATGTAGTTAAAAATTCCAGTGGTTCAGGCACATGTAAGCTCAGAAACATGACTAGACACGTGTGGTCTCGAACAAGTTGCTGAACACATGCTACTGCTGTCCTGACACCTACCAAGTAACTGTGGAGAGAAGACCCAGCAGTTAGATGACTAATTCAAGTTTATTGCAGTTTTGTTGCTCTGCTGCCAAAGTGGTGGATAAGAGAAAAACTGATCATAGAAGTGACCATGCAAGTGCTGCTTGAGATAGGATCAAACAAGCAGATGCAGTAAGCTATGATACATTAGCAGTTAGTGTTCAGCTTTCTTCTGAATTACAGTGTTCAGCAGAGTGTAGTTAATGATAATATATTGCACTGATACAGACACTACTGGAGGACCTCAATGCATTTTGCAGGCAGTAAACCATTAAGTTGCATGAATATGGTTTTTGTCAATTATCCCCTTCTCCAGGCAAAACTTTCTGCTGGTGTAATCCTGCTGAGCTCTGTGTGGTTATGTAAGCAACAAATAAGACCCTGAATTTACGTAAAGGAACTTAATCAAGAAAACAGTGTGGAAAAGTAAGAGTGCTGGGATATATAATCTCTAAGGTTAGCTTTACTATAAACAAGCTATATGTCTGCAGGCCCATCCTTGCACTGCTCCTGGTTGTTTGCTGTTATAAATGTTATTTTACACTACACTATCTCCTGAGTCTGAACTCAGCCTCTGTAATCTCAGCAGAGGTATCAGGATGCTCCTGCTTGATGAGCCGAGGCACACAGGCTGGTTGCTTGGTGTAGCAGAGCATGGGGACAATGAGCTTGTGTTCCTCTTTTGGTACACAAGCAAGAGTGATAGTGATCACACAAGGATGCTGCTATTTATTACTATTATCCACTTGGTTTGCAAAAACACAGAGAAGGATCTCAATGGGAATTTTTTTAACTTTATTTCCTTTCCAACCTACAGCTTCAGTATGTAAGGAGATGAGACCCAGATCAAAGCACATCATCAGGGAATACAACAGGCAGTACAGAAACAGATCTTCCCCGCACACCACAGCTGCTGTTAACAATCCCTTAAAATTCCTGCAACATCTCTGAACCGAGATACAGCCCCACTGGGAAACACTGGCGGACAGTGAGGCGTTTCAAGCAAAACCAACATTTCCACCTAACTTAACTGTTAGCACAGCATACACAGTAGACGTTTCACTAAGGAGCATACCTCTTCTTCATCACTGTTCATACAATCATCTTTTGTCCCTGCACAGCAGAAATACCCATTTTCTCTAGTAGCATCTCAAACTTAGCACCTCCTTTTATTTCTGTCTTCCACTTGGGAAAACAAAGCTAACCAACATACACAAAACAGCTACTGACAACATACAGCTACAGATAAAATTCTCAAAACTGCCTAGTTTTTTAGTTCTGTTTCAGAGATCTCAGTCCTGAAGAGTTTAACGTTATCAAGGTGGTCAGAGGCCTAGAGTGTGACCTAGAAAAGGTGGTTAGGGAGCTGGGCTTCTTTGGTCAAGCAAAGACAAGGCTGGGGTGCTCTAGTAGCAGTTTACACATATTTGAAAGGAACCCTTGCCATCAGTTGAGGTTGATATAGGAAGGGGCAATGGCCATGGATTACACCTTGGGAGATTTGGGACAGACAAAAGGAAGGTGCAGAGGATGATGCAGCCCTGGACAGACTCACCAGAGAGGTATTCTAGACTTGGTCAAACAAAGCCAAGGCTGCCCTGAGATAGTGTTGGGGCTAGCCCCGCTCCAAGGAGAAAGCTGGATTCAGTCACCTTCCTTCAAGTCAAAACTTTCATATCTTTCTATTTTTCCTTACTGAAAAGTCGAGGTATTCTGAGGTACACAGATGTTTTTGAACACTGTACCCAGCAGCTTAAACTAGCTTTTACCCAGGATCTTTGTGAATTTCAACGAACAAACATCACTGGACCAGCACTGTGATTTTACACTGACAACAACCTCACAGCAGATTTTTCACTGTTCCTGCCACAGAGTTCTTGATTCCAAGAAGAGCAGTGCTAGGAACAACTTCCAGAGGAGCCTAACTTGATCCCCTTCTCCAGACAGAACCAGCTCTTAGATCAGTACCCGGTGGGTGACTCGGCATATGGTGCGTGAGAGAGGTATCCTGCCTGACTCTAACCACAGCCCTTTTTTAAATACAGTCAACAACAGTGTCCACAGGGAAACAGCAGAGTCTTCTGCTGTCTGTCTGGATCGCAGGTGCAAATTTTATGTTGACAGAATCAGTGAAACTGTCTTGGAGGAAGTGCAGAGCGAGAAAGAAAGGGAGGAAGAAGGACACAGCTGGTAGCCTGTGAAGGAAGGAAGTTCAATCATTAAAGCAACTTTCTTGATTCTTGTGATAAACTTTAATCTGTTAGACCATCTCACAGAGGTATACCACTTGTCATGATGACAAACGAATGACATTTTCCTCCCTTGAGGCCATTTGACTTCATCACATATTTTGACAGCTACATGATTCTGAAGACAGCACTTGCCAAGAGATGTCATCATAATTGACAGATATTTTCTCCAGAGACAGGAAAGAAGTAGTTTAGTGAAAGTTCAAAAAGAAATTAGAAGAGAGAAACTGTCACATGCCCTTGGATTTTTGGTTGGGGCTTTATTATCATAAATAAAATCACAAATTAGCAATTAAACTGAACTTTTCAAAACTCTGAAATATAAAATTAAGTAAGAATTGCTCTTCATGACTTTGATAACAAGTCAAAAAAAAAAGTGGAAGACTTTAAGAATTTGTTCAGGTTGTTCTTTTTTCTTTCTTTCTTTCTTTTTTATTGCCTTCTGGAATCTTAAATTCCCACTGTCACTGCCAGGGACTTCTCTTATTTTGGGTTAAATTGAGGTGATCCACACTAACTATGTTAAAATGGTATGCTCAGTCTGAAGGACAGAAAAATACCCATGTGACTTCAGATCACTGTATTTCAAGACAAATAATTTTGGAGTTCAGTACAATCTACAGTTTGTCGTATGCAGTATGTCTCCAGTCAGCTCTCAGGTACTAGTCTGTGCCTAGTCTGTCACCTCTTCAAGGCAGTCCATTACCAATTTGTCCCAACACCTGCAAGTGACATGATGCTGGTTTACATTTCTAGCCTTTATAATAACAAAAATATGTCTTCAGAGCTATATTTTGACCTGGGACAATGGAGTAATCAAACTCCATTCACTACCAGACTGTTGATGTATAGACATTAATTTATATAGCAAGGAAACAACACTGGAATTACTACTGTGAAATGGATCGCAGCATGCCAGATTTAATACTGCTTTTTTCCCAGTATTGTACCCCATGGCCATCCACACCTTGCAGTGTTTTACAGAATTCATGTTTTGAAGTCAGAAAGATCAGCCTACTTGTTCTTGTTAGGTCAGAAAATTCTACCTGAAAACATGGTCAGTCTCAACGGTTCATTGTCTGAAGCAATCTAGCCTGGCAGAGAGTATCACTCTGCTGCTCTCAAAGGGCAAAATGCTAAGTATGGAGCAGGCATAGTCTACTGAGTATATTCACGTCATTCACAGCAATTTACATGTGGGAGTTATAAGGTAGCACTCAGAAAATGATAATCCATATCCTACCTGAGCAGCAAGACAGTGTAAAATCCAGTTACGTAAAAACCCCACCTTAAGCACAAGCACTTATTCTTTTAGATAAAACAGTCCTTAGAATTCTTTCTAACTTACCCATTCTGAAATTTCCTACCACGGAGCTGGGCAGAAAGTCCAACTTGTTGTCAAAAGGGGTATACACTGTTATTGCAGTATAAAATATTTCAAATTTTAAGCAATTTCTTTTCAGCCTTATTTGAAATCGTCTCACCCTCCTTTGCCCCTGTGTTTTTGGGGTTTATCCAACTCATTCATTTTGCATATTACACCTACATGCAGCGCATCTTCCATCCTGATTACCCCTAACACGATTGCCACTTTACAAACACAGAATATGACTGTCTTCTAAATTTTTCACTGTTTTTCAGGATTTTTTGATTAGCAGTCAGTAGCTGATGCAGAAATACACATGTTTTTGAGGCTCCTTTTCATTTGTCCTTCAGAAATTAGGCAGTGGGATATAAAGCTTTTTGGGATCGGGAAGTTTTGGAGGTTGGGGAGGGGCAAGAGTGCTGCGGCAAGCAACAAAGAATTGCATGACCACTTAAAATCTTTCTGAGGTAGAGCAAATTTCCAGACAATAGCTGCTAGCTGGAAAAGGCACACAGTTGTTTAGTCTGAGATTATGGAGGTATATTTTTTTCTGTGATTGCTTCTGTCCAGGGACTGGTGCATATAGCACATATGAACAAGCTGTACACATCAAAATGCCTACAGCCTTCACCTGACATTTCTTTTCCAGCAGGAAGCCAACTTACCCCCCACCCCCAGTATCCCCTGATGCACAGCAGCTTTTTCAGGGAGACATTTATGCTTCTATCTAATGATTCTATGTCTTCGTTATGAGACACATTGTAACTTGCACCTGCCAAAATCCTCATGTAGACAAGACAATTGTTATATATTATAGATCATTATATTGGAGACAAAAGAGTATTTACTATGTCAAGCTACCTTATCATAAAATCACTTGCCTTCTCCATACACATTAAAGACATTTTTCTTAAAGTAGGCATGCTTTCATTATTGAGGATCCTAAGTAGAAGGAGAGGGGAGTTATTTCACAGGGGAAAGAAGTTTATGCAAAATCAGATTCGTAGAAGAACAATTAACAAGTTTATTAGCAAAAAAAATACCTGCCCCTTACTCTTTTATAGATCCACTGTTTAAAGGCAACACAAATACACTACTGCTTAAAGGAAAGTGTTTTTTAAAAAATGCATGGAAGCTAGAGATGAATTTTTATGATAGTGCCAAGTTGGTCATTAAATGCTGCAGATTAGCAACACAGTGAGATGAAAGATACTCTTGGGCAATATGAGGTGCTGTATTTCTCGGTGTTGCATTTCCCCAGGTATTTAATGTTTCCCTGGATATGAAGACTATTTATCACCTCATACATGGTTAAAATTAAAGGGCTGGAAACGGTGTTGTTTCTTTGATTAGCGCCAATGCCTCATTCACTCAATGGCTCTGGGCAAGTTGTTTCACTTGCGGGCCATCTGCAAAGGTGTAATAACAACACAGATAACACCTACATTTCTCCAGCATTGCAGCAGTCTCGGTCATATGACAGCAGAGAGATTGCCCTTGATTTCAGTGCATTTTTATGAGTTACACAGAAAGGTAATTCCATGCACTATCACATGTTCTGTGCTCTTCTTGAATAGCAGTTTAACGAACATGACATCATGCTCCACAGATGCTTCTGCATGGAGGAAGTTTCAGTCACACACAAAAATCTTTTGTGACTTCAGATCTGCTGTGCAAGGAGCCTACAGAGATACTACCTCAAAGCATCTCAGATACAACATGGTTTAGGAGAAGTAATATGAAATGGTTATTCTCTATTGTCAAACAACAACATGGAGGTGATATGTGAAACTGAAGCAAATCTAGAAACCGCAAGTGGCAAAAACAGAGTTTATCTTAGAAACAAGGGAATTGTCACTTGAGTAAGAATCTGAAATTTATTTCCATGGTGCAATATAACTTCTGACGTCATTTGCACTATGGAACATGGTAAAAATATGAATGAATATGAAACAACATGAATATAAGCTTCATATCCCTTGCAGAAATCCTTTTCAATGAGGTCATTCCTATGAATCTCAGTTGACAGTCATGCTAAGAGACTTCGAGAAAACAGTGAATACTTAAACTTGTGACTTTCAAAGCAGCAGGAGGTTCTGAAATTATGTAAGCAGATGAGAAGCTCAATTTTCATGAAGAAGAAATAAAACTACTTTCTAGAATTCCTAGCTGCGTAGGAAAGGTGAAAGACATAGAAGAGCTGCAACCCAAAAGCTCTGAATGTGGAGAGAAAACTGATAAACTGTGCTGTGTGTTTTAAGGTATCTGGTGATTTGGAGGGCTCTGAGATGTTCTGGCAAGACCGATAGTGAAAAGGTACTTTGAATGTGACAGTGTGTGAGTTAAGAACCAACAAAGAAACCCACATGCTGGCTTAGATCCTCAGACCACTGAAAGTCTCCCGGAGACATAAAAACCACAGTGAAAATTGGCTGGCAAGAAGCCTAATACAATTTTGGAGGGGAAAAAATTATGGTAAAAAGCTATAATAATGTGCTTTTGCTGGAACCTAAACCCACTAGGCTTGTGGTCCCAAATGCTGTTGATTTCATCCTGGGTGATAGCTTAACTTGTTTACTTTACAATCAAAAGAAAACTCAGATTAAAAAAAAACTATTTAAGGAAGTGGCAGCATCATAATTCCAAGAAAAAGTCAGCTGGGGACTGTCTGGCTTGTCTTATAAAATGTCCACTCAGAAATACACATCTTAGAAAAACAGTTGTCTGAGCTGAGCACAGTGTGAATGCTGCTAAGGTTTGTGTAGAGGCACATCTAGCTTACCTACAACACCCTAGGTTGTCTTCTTCTTGAGCCTGGCTCCAGGCTGCTGGGCCTTGGCTTACCACCAATTTCATTCTGTCATTCAGCAAGCTGCTTGAAACAAAGCTTCTCAGCCACTGGTTTCCCTGTCATTCCTCACACCTGCCTCCTTCCCTGTTTTTGGCCAACAACACCTGGTTTTGGGCAACAACACCTGTTTTTAGGACAGTATTCAAAACTGTGAGAGGAGACCAAGAGCTCCCTCACAGGGAAAGCAAGCCAAATGACAAGGAAGTCAGATGGGTGAAGTATTCATTCTGTGATGAAGAACATGATGCACTTATTTCTCTGGCACGCATGCCCCAATACCACCTCTCAAGGTGAATTTATTGCTCTAAGACAGGACTTGTGTTACTCTAATTTACTTTGGTAGATTGACAGCAAGTAAGAGTTTCACATTTCACTTTAAGTTTCTTGGCCTTGTAAGTGTGCAGCTTTAAACATGGAGTACACCCAAAAGACTCAAACCAGAAATCAAATACAAAGGGACCCAAAATTTATACTAAGTGCATCAGTGCACTTAGTGCTATTGCAAAGCTCTCTAGTCTAGACAACTTCCATACATTCAGGAAATTCTAATTCATTGATTTAATTAACTCAGATCACAGTCAAGACTTTTGCCAAAGCACAACCTGCTTCACAAAGAACTTGGCTTAGTCTTTTTCTAGAGTTTTTTTTCCCACTCATGGGATGCAACTCACCAGAACTGAAGCAATCCCATGGAAAACAGTGGTTCTTTCGCAAAGTGAATCTGTTCTGGTGCCTGGTATTGCTGTGGGGGCACCAGTTCAACCTCATGGTGAACACTTTAAGTGGCACATCTGTGGGCAGCTGGGTCTGCTTAGTCCTGCAGTGATCCCACAGGGGGCTGGGTGTGGGGCGGGTGGGCAGGGGATTGCTCACTTTTCTCACTGAAGTCCAACACTCCATTGCTTCAAGGAGATCTGAACTTGAGTGTTTCCCATGGACTGAGAGAAATCTACAGTACACACAAGCAACACTGTGACCTGATGTCAGATCTTAGCACACTAGCTCTCCCAGAAGAGTAGAAAGCTAGAGTAAGAGCAAACCTACAGGGTAACCAAATCAGCGTGCAGGTTTAAGTGCACCTTCCTAGCCAGTGCAAAATCTAAGTTACCAGACAATGAAGCACCCCAACAGTGTGACAGAAGCTAAGAAAAGTCAAAGCATCGAAATCTTCTGGTTTTAAGTTTTCATGGTCACAAACCATTTACATTTGCCAGTCAGTTGTACTGAATAAAATTTTAAGATGTGGTCTGTGTCGTATCTTGAAAAACAACAGAGGAGTCCCAGAAGAGTGGTAGTACTAAGACAATTTTAAAAATGGAAGTCAATTGCTTTCGAGTATGTCTACCCTAAATTCCATAGTGTGGCAGTCACAGTGCTGATGTGGTGATCTAAGGATTTACAGAAAGTGACATTCTCTTCTGTTAGATGCACTGTTCTAAGCAGATGATACTGCTTAGTTTGTTTGGTTTCCCACTCCCACTCCCTGTCCCCTGCTCCCCGCCCTGACCCTCTTCATGCTGTGTGATCTCTTTCGCAGACATATAATGTGATACCTGAGACAAATAATCTTTCCATAGTGTTGCAGAAGGGGTGTCACAGCTGTGGTGGCCCTGGCTGGTACAACCATTTGTTCCAAAGACAAAATTACCTCTCCCTACAACTCTGACCTCACTTTTACCCACGGACCCCTTTTTAGGAACCTAGCCTGATCTCTCTGGTAGCACAGGTAGTGCCTTGCCTGGGACTCATAAACTTCCCACATGAAAATCAAACTCTAGTCACATATATTAGCTCCAAGTGTCTCCAGACCTGGTTGCTCAAGATAATGGCCAGTCTTACTGTGAGCTACATGTACCATCTGCTAGACTTAAACTAAAAATGCCTTGATTAAAGAAATGCTATCAAAATCCTAGTAATTAATGAATAATATCATAATCCAAATTTGCATTGCCTGCAGTTCACCAATTGTGCCCTTCTGTCTTTCTGTTTTTGTTTTTTTTTTTTTAATTAAGAAGTTAGCTATATTCTATCACTAGTCCCTTTATTCTTGCATACCAGCTCCCTGTACAAAAAGTTGTTGCAAAGTTGTTGCAAGTTATTTTTCCCAGTCGTTCTCCTTCCCACAATCTCCCTCCTTGCTGTAGTTCATGGATTTTGGCTGAAGGATTTGTGCATGTGGAGAGAAAATAAAGACGCGGTGGGAATAATAAGGAGCAAAGGAGAAGGAGGGAGCAGAGCTGGTTCTGAGACAGACTTCTGTCATGACCTCAGGAGTATTCCTACTTTCCTTCACGGTTGTCATACCTAACATAAACACATTTGAACTGGATTGTGTCTTACAAAACATTTGTAGATTGTCATGTCCAATAGAATTCTGACTGACAGGAGCATTGCTACATGAGTTTCTGTATCAGGCAAGCCGTACAATCATTTGCACTGCAATTTCTCGTGATGTGATGGTACATCAAGCAGTACTTCACTGCATCTCAATGTTACCATGTTTCATACCGAGTAATAAGGACTTCAAATGTTGCCAGCAGATGATTGTAAATAGATAAACTAAAGTTTTGCAAAATTTCCAATAATTTCAACATTATTGTGTGAGACATGATGCTCAATTAATATGAATCAAAAGCAATGGTGATAAGCTACTTTACCACAGGAAATAACCCAACATTCTTGCAATTTTATTTTATTCAATCATGCCCAGTGACTCTCAACATCTCTCCAACAAACATTGTTTTACAAATGGCCAAAGAGAACATCCTCTTCTGACACAGTGACCTGCCCAGCAAGTGTACTTTTAACAGCTAATTTCACAGAATAATCAATGCAGCAGAAAGAATCCACACCTCTAGAAATTAATATATTGGGTGCTTACATTGCAAGGTTCCAAGAATCACCTTCATGCCTTGTGATCTGATGTACACAAAGGCGACATGTCCAATGGCTGCTAGAGTGGAACTGCTCAGGACAGAACTATCCATCACAGTCTGCTCTTTTTTTAATTTTGCTTACAGTCTCAGTTGAAATTAACAGCAAAGCAAAGGAAGTAAAGTACTTTAAAGGCACTGCTACTGCTGTAGAGCGAGGTCCAGTTAAAGACCATGCAACAATTAGGCTGTGTATTTCTTCATTCATTAGATCTTGAGCTATTTATGGAGTGGTGTCCTATTCCAGATAATAATACATACCTGAAAAGGAGAATAAGTTCAAAGGTGTGGTTTGAATACACATTTCGTCAGGAAATATGCCATTTCTTTCCCAAACAGGATCTTAGAAAATATAAAGAGTCAACGGGATGTTGGCTTAGAAGTACAAAGGTCTGATAAAACATTTCTGTGCTGGACAATGAAAAATGACTGTATTTGCTTTCATACAACAGCACAGGACTATAGATAAGCCTTAGTTTTAGCTGGGATTCCAAAGAAAATTAGGTGTATTCAGTCCCTTCTTTATAGCAACTTTTAAAACCACATTGGCCAACTTCATCTAAATTTGACTGCAGGGTAAGCTCTCAGTCACACTCAGTTCTAAAAGACTTGTGAAAAAGAGATGGCAAAATAGAGCTGCCAGACACCAATCTGTTCCTCTAAAAAAAGGCTGTGCAAGCATATTATTCAGTGCCAGAGAACTTTAACAGGAAAAAGGCGTTAAGAATACCACAGCAATGGGAAAAGGCTCAGGCCTTCTGCATTTTTAGACGTTAATAATGCAGTCAGAAATGCAAGGACCTGCTGGAGCATGTCCAAAGAAGAGCCACGAAGCTGGTGAAGGGTCTGGAGAAAAAGTCTGACGGGGAGCAGCTGAGGGAGCTGGGGTTGTTTCGCCTGGAGAAGAGAAGGCTGAGGGGAGACCTGATTGTTCTCTACAACTACTTGAAAGGAGGTTGTAGCGAGGTGGGGGTTGGTCTCTTCTCCCAAGTAACAAGCAACAGGACAAGAGGAAATGGCCTCAAGTTGCACCAGGGGAGGTTTAGGGATATTAGTAAAATTTTCTTCACCAAAAGGGTTGTCAAGCATTGGAACAGGCTGCCCAGGAAAGTGGTTGAAGCACCATCCCTGGAGGGATTTAAAAGATACGCAGATGTGGTGCTTAGGGACATGGTTTAATGGTGGACTTGGTAGTGTTAGGTTTATGGTTGGACTCGATGATCTTAAAGGCTTCTTCCAACCTAAATTATTCTATGGTTCTACAAAACTGGGCTTCTGTTTTTGAGGAAGTTGTGAACAGATTCATGAGTCTTTGCTCTATATTTCACTGACAGTAGCTACACCTATTGATTTAACAGGGCAATGGGAAAGAAAGAATCTAAGATACACAACTGAGGCAAAACAGCAATTACAGACAAAAGATTCATGAGTTTCAGTGGAAAGTATAATAGAAAGAAGAGTTGTCCTCAGTCCTGACTCTCAATAGGAAGGAGATGCGGTTTTCCAGGGCACAAAATGATTCCTCAGTTGGGCTGGCCTTCCTGTGAGACCTTGAACTCTCATAGCAAAAACTGGGCCATCTCTTAAGAGACTGCAGGTCATTAGGGTTGACTTCTACTGTCTGTAACCTTCATCATGCTGTGAACACAACTCCACCAACATAGACTACCTTTCTATCATATACAGCATTTACAGTCAGGATAACTTTCTATTCTGTCATCTGACGATGAATTAAATGTAGACATGCACAGCCCAATTTACGGTGATATTTATTCCTGAAGACAATGGAAAAAAGACATGTACTATAGTTCTAAATCCACAATAGAGCCCAAAGAACAAAAACCTGTCTCTGTTCTCTACTCAGTGTTATCGAGGTAAATTGATAACTCCCACACAGTAATACAAGTCACTGGTGCAGTCAGCTTATCAGTAATTAGCCTTGCACAGACATAAAATAAAAAGAAAATTAATTCATGCATTTAAAGCTTCTGTGGTGTTTTCTCAGGGATAAATTGCCTGTAGCATAATTTTGCAGTACAGTATGTGAGGATATGTGTGACTTACAGACCCATCTTAGTGCTCAAGGGAGTTGAGACTTTCCTTATACTTCACCAAAGGGACACGGTAACAGCTGATTAACCGTTTGGGACAGAGGGAACCCCCAGATTTAAATTTCCAGATGTCCTGTGAAGCTCCTTTCATATGTTCTCTGGGGATAACACTTTGGTATTTGATAACTTATTTCCTGGTGCTTTTGCTGACTTGCAAGGGAACCTTGTGTAAGTTGTTTTAGTATACTGCCATTAGCTCACTTTTCCCACCTTGTAAAAAGCAGGTATTTACACTGACTTCTTTAGAAAAATTCTTTCAGATATGCCAGGTTTTTGCAACTAGGGTTTTCCCCATCACTTACTACAAGCCACAGATACAGATACCAGTACTGAAGCTTGAAAATCAAATTACACATAAATGTCAGCAAAAAGGGTATAAATCCAGTGAACCAAAATATATAATGAGCAGCTTTCATCTGAGGAATAGGTTTGTGTAAAACAAGCTTTCAGTAGCAGTTCTGGCTCCAACAAAACATGCATTAAGTTTAAAATGCAGTCAACTAAACAAAAGTCTTATCTCCTAGCACTGCAAGAAACCTGCCTTATCATCTTCATTATCTGTCCCTCCTATCACCTTTGCCATAGAGCTTTTGGATTAAATATAGCAGTTAAGCACAGTTTATCTAAAGCATCCCCAAACTGAAAGTTTATGAAAGTAAGTAACTCAAGGAAACAACTGAAATTGAAAATTTCTCCTTTAAATTGTAACAGGAAGGTTTCAGCCTCAGAATCCACACCTAACTCCCTCCCAAAGCTAGCTGGCTAGCAGTACTAGCAGCTGGTAAATAAATGACCTACATGGGCAGCAGATTTTTACTTTGGCAGGACTTGTTAGTGAAATTTCAATAAATGCCCCTCACAGGCTTTTCCATGTATGGAGTATACGGTTTAGCTGACACTTCGATTATTCCAACAAGTCTTCAGAAGTCTTAATGGCTTGAGAGAAGTTGTGCTTTATGGCCCCAGATTTAGGGCTGCCCAGCTTCTTCATCAATCACACCTTACCACCCTCCTATCTATTTGACCTCTGTTTATGCAGGCAGGAGCAGCACAGTGCTAAGAGCTGCCTAGGTGACAGCATCAGGCAAGGTGATGCTCTCTCTGATACTTTATATGGCCACTATGGTGCCAAGCAGTAACATCCAGTGTTTTCAAGGTGTATCTGCTAACCAAGTCATGTATGATCCTTCTGAGGACTCTCTGTGTCTGCTCATTGCCCCTTTGCCAAGTATTCACCTCTCCAGAAGGCTCTTCTGCACACTGTGAAGTCCTTGAGACCTACCTAGCCAACTACTAAACTGATCTCTGCTCTATTTTATTTGATGCTGAAAGGCTATACTCCCCTTCTGCAACATTTTTCTGGGAGACACATGCCTCGGGCTTTGGGAAATACTTTTCAGAATAGACACACTCTTCTCCTATCAGTAAGACAGCAGACAATTCTCTAGACCTGAACATCTGAATACTGCTCTATGGTCCTTTATTGGGGAATCCAAATGAATTTAAGAAATTTTAAAAATTGCTCACCTACAAAGTACTATTTCAGCTCTAGGGCAGACTACAACTCGAGGCACCACTTCATGTCTTCTGTCCAGAGAGAAGCTATAACTGTGTGGTGAGGCAACTTCTCTCTGTTAAAATCAAACTGGATCCCAAAGATCACTTCAGAAATGAGTAAATAAGACAATAAGACAACGGACCAAAGGCCAGGCTACAGGTAAGAGATGGGGGGGACGGGGATGGGGACGGAGGGGGACACACACAACACACACAGTTAATTATGTGCCAGTACAAAGCATCCAGGCTGAAAACAGAAGGACTCATATTTGAACCCTTACCGGTGGCTCCTGGAAGCCCAATGCCAATGGTGGAGGTATCACTATGTACAATACTGCCAGAAAGCACAACTTCATCTCCTCCTCTGCTGACTCGAAAGAAAAGATACTTTAGATAGGTGCACACTGATTTAACAGTCATGAGGAAGGTTATTTCAGTCACTGATAATTCGCACAGATTTGTATCTGACAGAGCCTACCATTACAAAGGAGGTATCTGAGGAATAATGTAGGGCCAGCACATACAGCTTATCTCTTCCAGACATGAAGTTTGGAGAACTGTGGGACATTAGCAGAGTAAAAGTCTCCCTGCTATCCATAGGCTGACGAAACTATTACTGCTGGCAACTTCAAGCGAAAAGGGATCTCACAACACATAAACAGATACAGGACACTGAGAGATATGAACAGTGAGAAATGATCTTGTTGCAAGAAGTAAAAGGGCTGTTGGTCTCTCAGATTAGAAACTACACCCTTGCCCGTTCAGCACAGCTGTGGATAATAATATCAGAGAATTAGATCCTGCCTAATATCTGTTGCTCGGCCTTGCTTTGAAGCATTCAATAAAGAAAAGCTCCCAAAACATCCTATTTGCCTGTGCTACCACATGTCCAAATCAAAACTAGCACCTGGTGTTCTACGATATTTCACCTCCCTCTACAAATGCAAAGACCATGCATACATGGTCATCCCGCAGTTGCTCACCTTGTAATTGGCAAATGTAAAAGCAACCTACTACTGGTCAGGCAACTTTAATATGTTTTAAAAGCATACCATACATTTTTCTCCCATACCATCTTAACTGTAGCTCAGTATGAACACTCAACACAGGAATACAGAGTACAAAACCAGATAATACAGATTGTGTTAAAAATCAAACAGAACGGAAGAGACTTCTTACTTGCTGATGCATAGGCAATTTTCAGTTAGTGTTACTATGGTTTAGTAGACCAAATCAATACTTCTTTAAAAGGGTATATTGCTACTTTTTTCAGCTGTATACTCAAGGCTTTCTGACGTATTTCCTCCCTCCACTTGCATCCACTTCATTTAAAAATACACTGACAGTAGAGAAACGATTATTTGTTCAAATACTAAGAAGAAACTCATGTTCAATTATGGATTCCATATATAAGCACTGGCAACTGCACTGGCAAGTAAGTGTCTTTAATACTGTGACTTATAATTGGCCATCACAGAAATTCTCTTCAGATGAGGTTTGCAATGTTTTTAACTCACTAGATGGCGATGTAACAAGGAGCTTTACAAGTACTGCTGATGCTTTCAGGACAGAAAATTGTCTTCGTGCAAGAAAAGATAGTTGATTTCAAGTAGAAGAATTGAAAACAGGTACAATGTAAGGGGAGAACACTATATTTTGCTTTAAGTGAACTTGAATAAAGGCTCCATTTGAATGAAAAAAGTCAGTGAAAGATTTTGAGTTAAAAGACTTCTCCAAAACCTGCATAAAAGGATTATTTTTAATAAAAGTTCTAATTTTTAATGGTCCTATAAATGGTCATTAGGTACTGGAAGAAATGCTACCATTGTGACACAACGATTTCCTGATGCAGGCTATGACACAATGACCCTATTCACTTGTGGGTCTGTTCTTTGAAATAAATATACTTTAAAATGATTTTACCTTCCAAAATTCCCTCAGAAACAAGAAAGAGACAAAAACAAGAAGAAAATTTGAGGCACTTTTCTCTAAATCCCAAAATATACAACTTTTCTGTCTATCACTGCTAAAATTAATATCACTGAAGTGATGCTTTATTGAAGTTAATGGGATAACTCCTGTGCACTCACTTGCCACTGCCAGTAAAGAAGGGTTATATGCTGACTCAAACAGCAAGTATTTGGCACCTACAAATTATCTGCAGGAAATTATTTCCAAGCATCGGACAGCAGCTGCTGCAAGTCTACATAAAACTGTAGAAACCTAAGACTGGGAAAGAAAGGAGGAGAAATGTGAATCCTGTTACACAGTGTGAGATGCATACTCCAAACTTATGACAGAGAAAATGCAGCAAGAGATTGAAGTCACAAGATAAATTGTAGTTCCATGTAACTGTTGATATCGGAGAAAGCTCCAACCAGTTCAGTGTCTGCAAGTTCTCGGAGCGAATGCTGTGACCTTCTTCCTTTCCAAGTCTACTGTGGGCTTCTTTTCTGGGTCATGTAAGGAGTGTGCATCAACTAGGTTAGATGTAGATCTATGTCTGCAGACTAATGGCTTTGGGGCACCACATGCCGAAGCAGCAGCTCCAGCTGTTGTGGTACTTCTGGAGCACAGAGCAGCAGCAAAGAGCTCTACACGGAAGGTGGAAAGGGGAGCTACCAGGACCAGATAAAGGGATAAGGGCACATTGTCTGGGCAACACCGACTACCACCACAAAGAGAAGTCGTATGAGAATGGCTGCTACAGAAAGGATGAAATAAAGTAAGTTAACGCACAAAGCAGCTGGCTTTAGGAAAGAAAGATTTCTTGAGATGCAGCTTCTCTCTTTGATAGTGAATGTTTAAAGCTTTACCCAGGAAAAGAAGCTGTCAGCTTTTCGTCTTTCTCAGATACTCACTGGTGGAGTGTGAAAAAGAATTCAAGACTCACTATTCAAGTCCGTGTTGCATTATGACAACTAGCCAGTTTTTAATGGTTAGTGCAGCTGAATTGGCAAGTATTTCTTAAAAAGGCTTGAACAACAAAAACCCTTCTACCAGAATTCAGCTGACTACTATGTTCCCGTAATCAGGGGGAACAAACAGAGAAATGCAGACTCTCCTAAACGCACGGAATATTTCATGCCTCACAGTCACAAAGCCTACCGTCTGAGTTAGGTCAGTGGAGCAAACGAAGGCCATTAACCTTTTCCAGTAGCTGAGGCTTCTGAAAGGCAGAGAAATTAAGGGCAACATCCTGTTTGTCTGCCAGTTTCAGTGATTTTGATCTGACAACAGACAGTAACAAGGTAACACTCTGAAATTATTTACCAATTAGTCCCACGTATGAATTAGGATCACGACATGCTCCTGGAGGTTATGCTAGAAGTTTGAGAATCACTCCCCACTGCAGTATGGTTAATTGGATATAGATGATGCAAACACAAAAATCTACCATTTTGGAGCTACACAAAGAAAGTCAGAAAATGTCAGTAAGAGAAGGTGTAGAGATGCAGGACACAGACTGCAGTCACTGTTTTCATACGCAGAAACCGCACACCTCCTAAAATATTAATACCCAAAAGCAGCTGACACCCTCCTGCCCCACCGATAGCTTGCACACAATTAGACGTAGGAGCAGCGCAGTGCTGGGGAAAAGGAGTCAAGTAAGGTGACAACAGAAACATGGGGGTTACTCTCTAGAGAGATAGTTGGGAACTGCTTGTGCACATGTAAAACCCATATTGCCACCAAATCACACATCCGCTTGTGTTTTTAAAAGATAACGCATGGGCAGGTGCTTGAAAGTATAGCAAAGCCAAGAAAAAGCAACCTAGCTGAGCAGGAAATTTGGGGAGTGTTGGTTCCTATAAACACTGCTGTAGTCATCCCCAGGCAGTCGTATGTTCTCCATTGCTGCAGAACCTGAGTGCCTCTTAATTTTCTCTCTCACAGGTCTATGATATCAGAAGAATTGTCACCTCTCTCTTCATGTTTCTCTGGGACAGAAAAGCTGAGACCCTTGAAGGTATTTAAATGCTGCTTCTCACATACAGATCAGACTAGACATACAACCAATACTAGTTCAAAACCTGAACAACCCTGAGGATCTGAAACAGAGCCCACACAACTTGTTCAGGGCACATACAAAGTCTGGAGCTGGACAAAAAAACCCCAAACCAAACAACAAACCCAGCAGTGGTTTGGTTCTTCAGATGGTGTTTAACCATCACACTCTCGGAGTGCTGAGCTTGCCAGGACTGATTTCCACTAGCTCATCTTGCTCCTAGCCCAGGTTCCCAAGCTTTTTATGGCATGTATATCCCATCAGATGAAATGGGAGTCCAATATCTCAACATCTCTGTGGATCCGATTTTGTAAATTGCCACCCAGACACTTTCTGTAGATGTCTTTTTATAAAATACACATTGTTTTCATGATCCCAGAACACAGCTGGTGCCTCTCAGTTAAGTATGTTTTAATTTTTAGTACAGTTAGATCTGCCTGTCCTTCTTCTATGTCAGAAATGAGAATGGAAGATATGGAGCCTTTCCAGAAATCTGTAAAAACAACAGAGAAGGCAGGCATCTCCCAGACCTCTGCGCTGGAGAGCTCCCAAATTAATTAAGTAAATTAAGTATTGATCACTTTTCATGCAGACTTCTTTCAGTCTGAATAGGTAGCTTGGGCAGAGAATTAGGATTTCAGTTTTTCTCCTGATTTAACCAGATTGTTTAAGTAACAATCTACCAGAGAGAGAGAACCCACGTCTTTACAAAACCTTGTAACTTTTAAGGTGGAAGGGAAATGGCAAGAGGAGGGAAACAGGAAATCAACTGCATTGATTTAACATGTGAGGATTCAGTTTTTGTGAAGAAACTAAATATTGCCAAAGATCCAACAAGCAAATTTTCTCTCCCTACCAGAGATGGGTATTGACACACAGCTTTCATAACACATAAAGTGATACTTTTTAGCTGCAGGTGTAGTGAAACAAACCAAAAGGTTGAGATTTAACTCAAATTAACATAGAAAAATTCTGTTGTCAATTAATTCTTCTTAAATCACTAGTCCAGACACACCAGGGCATTCTTCAGACTCAAATATACAGGAAAAAAAGCCATAATCTACATGGAAATCACTGTGGTTTTCTGCACACATTTCCATTTCTGTTCTGCGTGGGACTCACAGATAGCAAATGCATGGAGGACACTGCAGACATACAGGATTTGGCATAACGGGAGGAAAACGTAGAGGCTAGGCAAGGTATAGAAGTTGCAAAAATTGTGAGACCTTGAGATACTATGGTGTGTTCAACGCCAGACTAATTAGTGAAAAGAAAATCATTAACGACTACAGGCCACATGCTGCTCACCACAACTTTTGTGGCTGGATCATCTCTTCCTTGTGCATTATATGGGACAGAATTCAGCCTTAAGAGTCTCTCATAACTTCTGACCACTCCCAGGTAACCATTAACCTCACAACAATTTAGGCACTTTAAAAAGGAGACTATGTTCAGGTGCTCAGCTTCACACTCAAGTACTGAACAACAGCTGGAACTGATGTGGCACAAGCATACGTCATTGCTAGGTTTAGGCGGCCTAGTTCCCCTACAGGCAATGCAAGTAGGAAACAAATTGCACACAAAGAGAGAGGATGACTAAACTTCCTTTTCTACTCTCTTTTTTTCTTTTTTTTTTTTTTTAAAAATAGCATTTACATTTCACCTAGGTCCTCAGAGTTGGACCTTTGCAAGCCTTAGAAAACACAGCAACACTGAATACTGCTTAACTTTTCAGTGACAGCCTTCACCTGTGTGCTGGACTACTATTTCTAGTCCTCCTGATCATCTTTTTTTGTCCTAGCTGCTTAAAAAAACATACTGAGAGATCATACATCAAAATAAACACACTTTTCACTTCGCTCCCTTGTTATTTTGCTGTTTCCGTAGTCCAGCAGACTGACGCAAAGTCCTTCAAGACACACACTGTCATTATAGACTGACAGTCACCTACCAAAGCTGGCTAAAAGTAATTTGTGGGAAAGGGGATAGTTTCTCTGCCAGCTTCTACAGCAAGTACAAGTCATCCAGAAGGCTGAGAGTTAGTTGACAAAGCTAATTAAAATGTGCTGCGTGCATCACCAGGCAGTATGACTCACTACCACTTATTCAAAGCCATTCCTCCAGCAAACGACAAAAAGTGTGCACGATTGCACTGGGCATGCCTGTCAGTGCTCTCCAATTGGTTCTTCAAAGTATTTGTAGTACCAAGCAGACAATATTCTTACTAGACCACTGATGATAATTGATCTGTTAGGATGCAGACTAGCCAATTAGAGCTATTTCATGGGTCTAACCTCCAATGTGATTTTCCAAAGCCTTTCATGCTTCTGAGCTTGGCTGCCTTTTCCTAGTTATCTTCTACCACCAGAGAGGGACTAATTGGTGCTTCAGGAAAAGGGAGTTCATTAAAGCTGGCTAAAGTTAAGAACTTTTGTTTTTTAATTGCTTTGAAATTGTCCACACTGATTTTCAAGGTGTCTGAGTGCGCACGGTGAATTACTCTATATCATGTTGCTTGTTCTCTTTAAACAGTGGTTTAAGTTTTTTACACAGAATGTAGCAATCAAATATACAATTTGAAATGTAGGAAATTGCATGAATCACATGGCTTTTTTCTCTAACCATGATGGGATGATTTATGTCACCAAGCAACTGAAGAAATGGAAATTTTATAATCAAGGGAGGTACTTTGAAACCAGCTTTTCATGAATCTTCAGTCTTACAGTCCTCTCTTTTTCCAATTAGCTTATCTCAATATGGCTAGAATATATGCACATGGGGCAGGGCGGGGGGGAGGGGGAAGCATAGGAGATTACCTGCACAGCTGAATCCAATTTATTTTTTTAATTTCAACCTTTTAATTTCCTATATATTCCATTATATCCTTGGCTCTCAAAGCTTAGTGTAAAAAAATTGAAGGCAGATGACTAAGGCTATGAACATCAACACATCGTCACATCTGTGATTTGAGTTTTGTCTCTTCATTATACTAAATTCTACTTGTAAGAAACAATAGATGTATTTTCTATTTTGTTAGGAAGGAAAGACTTTTCTTTCTTTGATAAGCAACTCCCTGTAATGGTAAATTCAAAGTTTCAGCATGCTGCATTCTGGGAGCATTGCCAGCGACAGACTGGAGAATCTAGGGTAGCTTTCAGTATCTCATTGCTCCCATATGGAGATACTTCAAAACAGAAGCAGAGGTGTACAATTTATAGTCAGCATAGGCTCAGTGCCCCCCCACTGAAGTGACACAGAACTTGGTCACTGAAGGCAGCACATGCACCACCCACGCCTCTGCTGTGTTGCTGTTTCCTGGTTTTATTCAGACATCTGTCAGTGATTATTAGCCACAATGACTGTAATGAGCTAGATATAATTTCTATTTAAAGGGCACTAAATACAAGTACATTTTTGGTTCAGATTACATGCACAATCTTACTGGGTGAAAAATACCATCAGTCATCAGTCCAGGTTTATGGGAAGAGCTGTTGAGTGCCTCCTCCCAGCAGTGCTGCAGACTGGCTCTGCCTTAGCAACGTGGGTAACACTTCTCCTGAACAGGACACAAACAGGATGCGGTAGCCTCTAGCATCGTGTATCCCCTACCTCCTACCATGCCACAGTTTGCTTGTGAAGGATGTGCCTAGGAAGCATGTGGGACTCAGCCATCGTCTATCGCATGCCAAAAGTACTCATGTGAAATGCTGGTGGTATTTTCACCTCCTGCAGGAGGCTTGATTTCATAGCCGGTCCCAGAGGGAGGAAAAAGTAGCTAGCCTGCTCTCTGATCAGAGCATGAGGAGGACCAATGTGATTCAGAACTGTCCCCAGCCAGACCTTCATGTTCGCATCCGACAGACACCTTTTGGTTGTCACCTGTGGCTTTGCCTTTGTTGCTTTGCAGGTTGGTTGGGCAGGGCTTGGCCTTCCAGCTGCACATCTGGGCTCCCATCAACACCTGCAAGAAAGGGCACCAGCAAAGAGGGATCGGTGTGACTTTCTCTCCCGAGCCTCTGTCAGAAAACAGCACAGAGTAAAGCATATGCTCTGAAGCCTTTTTTTTAATCTTGGCTCCTACTGACAGGTCCTGATGGAGCACATAAATTGTATGATGCCTGCACAGCCTACCTCTGCCCTCAGCAAGGGGCTGCTGGGCAGTGGCTGAGAGATCAGTATGCTGCTTCAATTCGAGCCACTGGAGAGACAAAGTAAACTACATCCTTGGCCTCCCAAAGGCTGCACAGCATGTGTGAGACTGTTGTTGCTGAGATGGACACGACAAGAATCTGGTGCAAGAAAGTGTGTGCTATTTTATTAATTATTTCCAAACTTTTATACTATTCTTTCTCATACTTGTCTTCCCCCCATTGGTCCGGGCTCCTTGCTCTTTAAGTCCATTGGCTCTTCACCCCTGCACGTCCACATATTCTGCTTCCCGTTCTTCTGTTTGTTTTGCACATCAGCATAACAACTATCCAAGTTCGTTATCTCACAATTTCTCACAGGTACACGACAATCTGGTCGAGGTCAACTGCCTCATACTCTGTCAAGAAATCTGCAGACCCACCGCATTTTCCCACATGAGAGGAGGGCTTTTTTGTTAAAACCAGGTTTTGTATATAGAATTTGTCCTCCCAGAGTTATAATTTTCCTCATAGAAATAGCTCTTTGAAGCCAGCCTATTTGCTCTGCTAAACTGCAGCTCTGTCTATCTGCAGCAGATTTATCAGATACTACTTTTATTATAATGCATTTTAATTTCTTTCACTGAAGTTACAGGGAGAACAGCACTCGTGGGACAAGCTATCCAAGCTGCTACATGAGTCACCCCCAGCAGAGAAACAGAACATTTGTAGCTGCAATACCTTTTTCAGCAGAAAAAAAATCAGCTTTGCTGGTCCACGGGCAAAAATTTTTGGTGCCTGCCTTAGATGTTCAGTGAGCTTCACAGCTGCTATGTCACGCTAATTTTTCTATAACTGATAATGGATTAGGTTAAGAAGAAACCCTTCTGAGAAAAGATGTGGAGGCCTGAAAAAGCATGGGACTAATAATACAGCCTGAGAATATAAACACATGATCTGGACCTCAAAATGCTCATAAGAAATGAATAACTGTTAGCTAGCAGGACAATCCCTCCTTAATGTTTCCCCTGCTTCTTCTGAGAGAAACAAGCATAACATAATAATAAACTCCCTTTATGATCCTTAAGGGTTGGCAAAGGCAGGACTTAAATCTCTCTTAGCAGGAGATTTAAGGGCCACTGGAGAACTGAGTATGAGAAGTATCTCCTGTCGCACACTTTTCAATATGAAGGCGGCCTGACCTCATCCCTGTTGAAGTCACAGCAGACAGGCTTCTCCTGCTATTTCCTGTTGAGCTCCCCTGCCACCAGACCTCTGCAGTCCACCTGGGTCTCTCAGTCCCAGGCTGACAGCAGGTCCAGCTCCAGGGACCAGATGGTTACAACACCTATCAGCAACCGAGGACAAGGCGTCTTTCACCTCCTGTTCTCAATGCCGGGAAAGTGAGGATTTGGCTCAAAGTCCACGGAGAGTAATGGGAACCATTTCCTTGAATTAGTCAAGTTATTCCATGGATTAAAGACCTAAACAGTGACATTTTCATTTTGACTTCCCAGGAACAAAACAAAAGCAATGCTGCCAGAACAATGGCAGAAGGATCAGAAAAATGCTGTTCCAGGGATGAAGAGAATCGAGCTGAGCAGTGTGGAAGGGTTTTGCTTGTATGCCCTTCCAGCCACCTGCGGAACCTGGATTTGATTATCAGCTCACCAGTCTGGCATTCCAGTGTGCACGATGTGCACACTGCATGAAGTTTTCTGAAATATCAGGCATGAATCTAGCTCAGATTCCACCACCAGTGACATTAGGAAACATACTCAGGCCAGCCCTGTTTCTGTAGAAAACGTTCTTCCAAGATGGTCCTTTGAAATAGGATTTATTCAGCAAATTAGGCAGATTGGTGCTTTGCAAATAGATTCAATCATGTGTAAGTAATAGAAGGCAGAAAAGCTACAAGCTGTGGCAAATGACCAGCAGGTATGTCCTGTTTGCACCTTTCCCAACCAGTAACATGTGCCTGTAACACCGTGAGAGCTCAGCTCAATTTGGTCCTGGGACATATGCCATCTCTGAACTAGGAAACCTGTTTTTGCCTGTTTTGAGTATCCAGAGTCATCAGTGTCCTTCAGAGAGGAAAAAAAGCACTCTTCCTGCCTCTCATGCATTCTCACAGCTTAACGCATTTCACCTGGTTTGGCCAGCCCCCAGGGAATTAACATCTACCACTTGTAATTACACAATGTCAAAGCATCCAGCAAGGATACCTCAGGTCCCACAGGCACCGGGCTTTAAAGTTGTTTCCAGTTACCCTCCCTGCCTATTATCTTTGAGACATTTATGAACCTGAGTTCTGCTTCACTTTATAACTCAAGGTGTCCAGCCAGTGCTGCTGACATCTGACCTTGCCCAGCAAATGCAACAGTTGATGTGTGCTGACTGCCAAGTCACTAAGCAGTTGCGGCAGGTGCTGCAAGTCGAAGCAGGAGAGATGTAGTCCACAGAGGGCTGACGCCTTCCAAAGAGAGTACCGGCACAGATTTCTGAGTGGTAAGTTGTCAATATGAACACATACCTCTTGTATCCATTTCTTCTCTATCTAGAGAAAGTGTGGGCTGGTCAGCAAAGGCAGTATGTCATTCAGCAGGGATGGGTTGGTACGAAAACCGTGTCACAGGACAGGAGACAGTACAAGGCATCGTAAGGCATTCCTCAAGGGAATAGCTTGGTAGAAGGCCAAAAGTTTAACACATCTATAAATACAAAAGGTTCTTTCTTCTTATACAGCTGAGAGAAGAAGAATATCCTAAAGAAGTATTTTGAGGAAGGAGACTGCAAAATGTTCGCAGTGGGCCCCTTCAAACTGATCATGCCAGCCCTGGAGAAATGCTGTGCTTTCTGTCCAAGGGTTGCTTATTGGTCTCCTTCTTCAACACAGAGTAGGGCCATTTCAGACCAGCAAGGTCTTCCATGGACTTCAGTGCTCAGCAGCTGCACAAATGAAACTTTAAAGGCAGATTCTGAACTTACCCTCACAGGTGCTATTCGCAAAGTCATTTAAAAAGATGCAGACCATTCCATCACATGGGATTTACACACACTAATATATGTGCAAAGAAATAATTCGAAAAATTCCTCTCCTCCCTTGCATCCTCAGAGAGCAGCTCTGCATTCACCATGCATTTTGACCATCTCACTGCTAATTCATGTTTTCCTGGGATCCACTGGGAAAGAAAGTGGCAGGCTTTTTCATTGCAACATACATCTATTGCCTGGCAAAGGCATTGGGAGCCTTGGAAAACCAAATCTTTACGTATCAGTAACAGAGAAAAGCTAATCTGAAAGTTTCTAAGGACTGATATCTGTAACTGACACAATTTTATCTGTTCAAGCTCAGACTTTGTGTTAAATTAGCACTCCTTGCCTCCATAAGTGTATTTCCTGGGTTGTATCCTTCCCATTTTGAATCTTCAATAGTTAGCCCCAGAGTATACGTGGGAAGCTGTGAGAGCCTTGCAAGTCAACTCTGCAAATATTTATAGGCTGTAGTTTTTGTATGAGTGATGCAACCTCCCTAGGATGGAGGACTGGATGACCTTGGTCGGTGCTTCTGTGGGAGCTCCGCTACTTCGATACAGATGAGGGATGCAGATGACGTGTATTTTTTTCCAGCTCTGCCAAAGACCCTTTACAACACTTAACAGAAACAACTTCCACCTCTTTGTTTCTGTTTTCTGTTTGCTGGAGGTAAGGCAAGGTATATTCTTTTACACCCAGAGTCCCCAGCAGCTAGGAGAGATACAGCTGCAGTAGCAGGAAGGATGCAGTAGTGGGTTTTCAAGTATTCACTGGACCAAATAGCTTGCTGAGAACACTGTTGTCTCTAAACTTGGTTGCCTGTGTGACAGCTTGGAGTGGTAACAGTGCAGACAAATTTCTTCAGGTTGGTGAGGTTCCTATCACAGCCACCCTGTGATAGGACCTAAGAAACTCTGACCATGAATTCATCCCAGTGCAACACTAGCCAGCATATAGCTTTGCAGATTAGACTTTACTCCACCAGCAGTAGCAAATGATTCTGGCCAGCATGGGAAGCTAAAATTGTCCAAGACTGTCAGCATGCGTGTTTCCATGTCTGCATGCTGAACAGCAGGGGTTCTTATCTTGGAGCTGTGTGCTTCTGGGTCCACTCCACTATGAATTGTGTACAACAGTCTTTTCTTTACAGCAGAGAAAATCATGGGGGCTGAGAAGGAGATCTGGAAAGCCTATGTGTAAATAAAGGCCATTTATAAGAATGATTGGAGGAGATTGTCTGAAACTCAAGCAAAACTTTAACAGAATACAGATTTCTCTCTTTAACCCTAAAATAAAAAATATTAAACACAAACACACTGACCCCTCCACACACATCTATGTAAATTTGGGTTTGCTGTATGCATGTGTGTTTGTTGTATACATATACGTGTGTGTGTGTGTGTGTGTGTACAGTTGTAAAGTTTTTAGAATGGCATGAGAAATACAGAGACAGAAAATCAAGAAAGATCTATCTGGATGCTGGCAAACTGAGATAATAGCACTTTGAAACCTGCTTAAGCCCTTATCTATGCACAACACTCTGTTTCTAGAAATGTACATCATTAGAATATAAGGATGGCCACTTTGAAGTAATGCAACACAATTCCAGCAGCCCCTAAATAAAACAAGTATTGTAGCCACAGTAAAGATGACACAGTACACACCTTATCTCCCTTCAGCACTTGCTTCAAAATAACATGCAAACAGTACCCCTGTGCTTCTGATGGTTGGGGAAGAAGGGCTATCCTGCTAATTTCTGATAGGGTTTGAATAATTTCTGCTCTTTCAGCCAAGATTTTACCTATATTGACGTAGATAAATTTGCATAGAAAGAAAAAGCTGTAGAATCTTCTTAGAGGGGGTATACATGGTATTGAAATACAATGTGTTGCACCACCAGTATTACATCACCAGTATAAGGAACTAATCATAGCATACCTCTTTTAATCCGTCCAGTCTTTGGATGTAAGGTGTGTAGTTCACCTAAAACTGAATGACTAGTTAAGTGAATCCCCGGTTTCACTGATTTGATTCTCCATAGTCAGGAAAGCCTTCAACCTTTCTTTTATATGGTAAGAGCAACGTCATCTTGTGGCAGTGAGTGCCAAAGGTTCATTATCTGCTGGCTAAGAAAGATTTCCTTTTAGTTTCACTGAGTGTCCCCTCCTGGTTTCACAAGGTGAGCAAGATTGAGTGGAAACCCTGAAATATCTTATGATGCTCTATTTCACCGAGGGTTATCCTGTCACTGCTCTCCACCTCTTTCCTAACTCAGAACAGGGTATATTCAGCCTCTACTTACAGACATCTCCCCAGCTCTGATTATTTTTCTTGCCTGTTTCCAACCCCCCTCCATTTCAAACAGACCCAAGTGTAATGTTCAGGGCAAGGTTTTGCCTTTGTTTGATATAATTCCGTTGTCTATATTTCAGCATAGTTTTACATTTCATTCTGGTCTTTTCCTGCTTTAATACTCTGATTCTCGTTTTCTGGATTGTTACACTTATTACTGCACGGTGAGCTGTTGCAGTGACAGACATTCAGTGGCAAGGAACTCAGAGGGAAGATACTCCCTTCCCTTTCCTGTATCTTTCTACAACCTAGTCATCTATGGTTTTGTTTCTCTCCCCAGTAAGGCCTGATTTGGCTTGTACCCTAAAGGAGCGGCAAGAAAAATGGGGAAAAATTCTGATCAAGATTTTAAAGAAAGAAAGATGTCATGTCTATGTAGTAGAATAATGTCCTCAGAACATCATGACTTGTGAAGTAATGTTTTTATTACATCTAAGCAAAGAATTTAGGAATATTTTTAAAAATGGGAAAGCAATTAGACATATAAAAGATAATGCAACTGGCATGATGTAAGTCAGCTGATCTCCTAAAACACTAGCCTGTTAACCATTACGGAAGTCAGAGGAGCCACAGGCAAGCCAGGGAAAATCACCTTCATTCAGTGGTGAGCTAATTAAAAGATTTGCTGCTTTGGAGAATGAAATGATGTCTTAAACGTGTACTATACCAGTCCAGAACCATGTGGCATGTTTGCATTGCATACACACACTCTCTGAGCTGGTCCAAAACAGGAAAATTGGAAAAATCTCTTGGGACTGTTTTAAAACATTCAACCTTCCTGGGCACAGGGAGGGGTGAGGGAGGGTTTTGAGCAGGAAAAACTGTTAAGTGCTAGTTAAGTTCCCACATCAGCACTCCTGACTCAGCACACACATCGTCACTGCTAAGCATGAAGTCCAGCCACCTTTTGCCCCACTCAGGTTTGGGTCATCTTCATGCCTTTCTATGTTCATCTAGGTGAGGGTCCAGTGCTACTCTTAATCACACTGTTGACTATGGATATTCAAATTTATGTAGCAAGGGCATGAGCATGTCACTTGAATTTCAGCTCCAGCCAAGGCAGAGTAAACCATTTTTCAACAGCTGGTGGGAGGAACTGTAATGAAAATTTCTCTAACATATTGTAATGAGAACAATCTCCCTGAGTGGGCACCGACTATGTACCAGACCCGCAATCCTCATTAATTTGTTGCAATCAGCACTCTGCTGTCAGTGTGGACCAGTTAGATGGTATGAGCAGGTCATCAGAAGCAATGCTTGGAAGCAGCTAACCGGAAACGTGTTGCCCAGTGGGACTCTTACTGGCATTACTGAAAGTAAGATTCAGGTTACCTTCTGTGATTAAGCCTTCATACAAACGTAATTATTTTAATAGTTCAAAATCAAGAGCTGAAACCCAGCTAATTAATGGCAAGCATGAGCTGGCCTATTCAAGTCCCACATGGGACCATTGTCTCATTTCATCACATTTCTTTAGAAAATGGAAAAAAATTACAGAAAAGCAGACCTGAAAATCTGAGAAACTCCAGCCAGAGGAGGAGGTTGGTGTCTCGGGGAATATTTTCTGACTAGAGCAACAGTGGAGCCTGGGATGCTCGTTTCTTGCAGCATCTTGTGTGGTCAGTGCAGCCACAGGAATATGAATAGTCTTGGCAGACACTTCTCTGTGCTAGCACAGCTCAGGTGCTTCATGCATGAGTGAAGCCTGCATGATGTGCATGGACTTTCTTCCCCCTTAAGGCAGAGTGTACTGTAGTTTAACAAGGCAGAGGATTTCAGCAACAGCTGCACAGCCAAGTCTGTGAGTTTCGGTTCCGGAGCACCCAGGCTGTTTAGGTGACAGCCCTGGTAAGCACCTCTCTGTTTTCCCAGACCTTGTGGCAGAGCAGTGCCTTTCCACATAAAACATTTACAGTGCAAGGCCATCAAGGGTGGTAAGTATACAAGAAGCACTGCTCAAAATTGCAAGGGAGTAACAGAGAAAATGGAGGGGACAAAGCAGCTGCTCTCCTGAATAAGGGTGCCTGTGTACTGCAATGTTGCCTGGGTGCAGAACATTGCTTGGAGAGCATAGTTTTCTGAGGTCACCTTCCTCAGCCCACCTCCCATTTGCCCATCTAAACATGAGCTACTTTTTGAACTCAGCAAAGCCCTCTGGCCCCAGTTGTGATAAGCAATGACAAAGTACTGACAAGAAATTAATTTACTGACCATCTACCCCTCTTCAACAGTAGGAAACATTTGTTCCTTCGGATGCGGGTAAGTGTCTGACTACCAGAAATCTCTGGGTGTACAAGCTCTGTCCTCCCAGATGCTGTGAGGCGCAGTGCATTCACCCACTTCCCACATCACCTCTTCTTGGTCAGCCTGGTGCTTGACTTCCATGCCATGACAGACCTGCATCTATGAAACAAGTACCTGAAGCACTGTGGTATGGCCAGGAAACAGAATCTCCAATGGGTAACCACCCACAGCAGTGCCATACTGGGGATTGTCTTCATAAACAAGCATCGTTGACAAGACTTATACGCAACCTGTGACTGAGTGATTACAATGGCTTTAAACCACAAGCAAAGACAAAGAGAGGTACCAAAAATCCAAGCACAGAATGACCATAACAACTAACCTGAATTCGCAGACCACCATGTAAATGTCACTGACAGAACATGACAAAAGCCCTGGAGTCAGAGAGATGTTGCAGAGAGAGACCTGTCTTGCAGCAGTGCCTTGCAAGACAGCTCACACAGCTTGCCAAGGCCACCACCTCCACATGCATACACATCCCAGAACACCACTCCCCAGAATGTGCAGGGCAAGTTGCATTCAGCTTGATGACTATGCCTACAGCTGTAGAGGGGAGAGAAAGGGACTGTGGTACTTGCCACCACAGCATGAGTAAATAAAATACCACAACAGTCTGGCCATTTGTCTTCTAAAAAATGTGAGCACCTTAAGGGTCACTTTTGTAAACAGATTAGACAGTGCAAGGCTTTGTGAAATGATGCCTTAATATCTTTAAGTCTGAGTCCAGATCTTTACACCCTTGTCACAGTCAGTGTTCTGTACGACAGCTTTCCAGCTGACACTGCTATTTTAACACTGCCCCCACATTATACTTCCCTTTCTTCATTTGTTTTGCTCTGAAACAGCATGATTGTTTAATTAGCCAACAAAAACTCTGCTGCTCTCTAGCATAACCCTTTGTGCTTCTGCTGAGCATTCAAGGCTGTCTGGCTGCCTGTTTGCTGCAACCACACCACAGTTTATGTGTACAATCCATTTATGAGCTCTGTGCTCTCAGGACCTGTCAACACAGGGAATTTATTGTCAAATAAGCTCAGGTGTGAATTTAATGTGCCATCATCATTCTTCCCTAACTCTTTGTGTGAGTTATCTAATTTCACAGAAAAATGCCTTTGAGCTGCTCAACTTAATCCACTTTGGAGGAGTGCAAATAGAGTATTGTAACAGCAATGTTTACATAAATAGCTGGTGCTAAATAGCTTTTTTGCACTCTTACTGTAAGCCAAGTCATTACTTGGCATGTGCAGTTTGGAAAGCCTCTCACCTCTCATCCCAGGTCTAAACTGAAGTGCTGGATCATATGACCTAGTGAATACAATGTGCCAGCCTCACGCTCTGAAGGATGGTCTACATAGGGGAGGTCAGTCTGGATTATTTAATGGTTTGAACTGAAACAGGAGTACCCATGCAAGATTAACTCTCTAATGCTCCACTGTTTACTTCAGACTGTATAACTGATAGCTGGCTCACTCAGGACTGGGCCTATTTCATCTGACCACACTCCTGATCTGGAATAGAAAGTCTAGAGTATCAGGAGAGGAATACATATACTGAACAACTGCAAGGTAGGCAAACCTTAATTTATCTAATGTTATGGTCAAGGCATTCATCACTATGATCTTCTGCTAAGCCTGTGTCACATAAAAACTCTCAATCTGCTTCATTGGAAAAATATAAACTTGTTTATTTGTAGGGTTCACAAACACCTGTGAACACCGGTGTAACGCAGGACAGCTGCCCTCACTTACTGTGCAAGCATTTGTTCCTTTAGGTGCAATTGCTGATTTTCACTGCCTCCTGTTCTGGTTTAATAACAGCTTTATTATTCGATGACAGCATAGTCTGAATATATGATGTGTTCATTTGAAGGATGTTGGTGCAGTTTTTTTAGCAGCCCTATTCACTAAAATACTCAGATTTGTAAGAGCAGATGGTGTTTTTGCGGCACAGTTTTTCAATCCAGGGCAGGTTTGGCAGTCCCAGCACTGTCCACAACATCTCATGAGTATGTTTCACTGCTCGCTATCCCATTACTTCTCACGCAGATGCCAGGTCAGATCCGATGTGTGATCAGCCTTTCCATTTGCAAAGTTCTGCCTTTGACACTGACTAGTATCAGCTCTGCTTTTCTTCAATTTTCTATACTTCTCTTAAGTACTTAAACTGTATCTACCTTTCAGACAGCACCAAAGAGCTTCTGAAGAAGCCATACTATGAGAATTACATTCATACTGATGGCAAGACTGTTTTTGTTCTTTTTACTTCTACTGTTATTAATCTATTCCAAATTTACCATTATGCTTGTTTTTTCAGATTGATAACACGTAGTTTTCAAAAATATCAAAACCTAAATTAGATAGGACAGACTAATTATGGACCAGAACTCTTGCTCTACATCATTGCTGGTTTTGAAACTTTTCCATCGCCATTTCTATAATTGCATATGGTGCCAAGACTCAAAATGTTGAATGCACACCAATCATCTTTTTGTATAGAACACTTCAGTGGGCCAGCTGTTAACGACTCTGCATGTAGTTCTCACAGCATGGTAAAATGAACCAATGACTAATTCAATATACCAGATTTCAAAACCTGCACTTCTTTGCAGATCAAATCTGCAAGACGGAAAGACCGAAGCCATCTGAAGAGTGTTGCTTGCAGCAAGAAGCACTGCAAACAGAAAGAATATATACATTTTCTTATCATACTAGCCTCCACAAAATGTAGGGGGCTACTGTTTCAAAAGGCAGTTTTATGAATGCTTACTGTAAGGTGCAGTACCTACAGGTAGGAATGGTCCATTGCCACTAGTAGGACTGGTGTCAGTGCACTGCAACATAGACAATGGTGTCATTGCAGCGAACAGCTGTAATGTTCCCTGGACTATCCCCATGTAAGGCTACAGGTATATTAAATTTTTTCTGTTTGAAACAGCAGTGCAGTTATGAAGAGAAATCCACAGTAATTCCCTTTTTCTGAGCATTGGTTCAGTATACACAGTGGTTTTGGAATACGTGGATTCCTTTTGGAGGAAAACTGTTCAAAATCTCTGCTCTGGTTTATAGCAAATGCACACCAGACCTTAACGGGGACATAAAGGGTTTGCACCAATGACAAGAGTGTAGATGCTTGATTCAGGGGGCTAGACTAAACCCAGCTTGAAATAAAACCTGAACTGCATACAATGTAGTTGTAATGATCGCAGCACCGAATGTTTTAATCTGCTGGACTGCTCTTTCTTTGCCAAATTATTTCCTGATGTGGTCACAGGATCAATCTTTTTTGCCCTTGTCTTGCCAATGGCTCTTCAAACACAAGAAAAGGGTCAGGAATTGCAAAAGATAGCACATTTTGAAGATATCCATCCATTGGGCACCTGGTGGAGGGAAAGACAACTGCCCTTGCTGTGTGAAATGAATGAGCGCAGAATTAATCCAACCAGATTATCAGAGATTCAGTGTGGGAGAGAAGCTTGACAACGGATCCCACCATAGGAAAAGTATCGCTCAGTTCTCTATGTATGAGATCCCAAAAAACCAAACAGGGGACATAAACAAAATCTCCAGGTGAAATTATGTGCTTCTTTGGAAACATGGTATTTATGATGACCTGAATTGTAGATGCCTGTAATATAAATTGAGCAATATTCATTACTAATGTGATGCTCTATATTTGGACCAAAGTTCCCAAAACTGCACGCACCAATGCAGGAAATTTATTCGGTTTTGCTTAGAGCCCTGAGTAGTCTTGAAATATTTGAAATCAAGTAGATCGTTTGGGGAGATTTATTTTAGAGGTCTGTATAATTTCCATGTAATTGCCCATCACTGAGAGGAAGAAAGGGCGTGTAACCACGCATTATGAAAATACAGGATGAGTCCAGGATAGCTGCACCTCCTAACTGCCAGTCCAAGTGCCAGTTCATAATAGTTCACAAATTTGCTTCACCCAGCCCCCATAATCTACAGAAGAATCATTGCAGAAATACTTCATGGCCATTCCTTCATTCAGGGTCTTTCTCATAGCACCTTTAGTACTGTAGGGAGTCAAAATTACTGAAAAATACTGTGGACACTGACAGGTGCAACAGAGCTGTCCCTACAACATGTACACAACTATTTCAAGCCATCCAATGCCCACGTACCCAGCTGCTCTGGCTGTTTTCAGGTGGCTTCTGAAAACTGCAGCATCAGAAAATATGAACACTCTTTTAAAGGATGCTGCCTTATTCTTCTACATTGTGCCATAATTTAGGAGAGAAAGAACACACACACACACAGAGACAACAATGTTGGAGAACTGATAAGAATTTTATGCCATTGGTTCTGTTTATTATGATTATTAATAGAACATCCATGTTATATCAGGAGGAAAACCACTCGGCAGAGAAAATAATTTCATTTTTACATGTATCTGAAAGAATAGAATCATAGAATCATTATGGTTGGAAGAGACCTCAAAGATCATCAAGTCCAACCGTATACCTGATGCCACCATGTCTACTAAACCATGTCTTGAAGTACCACATCTAAATGTTGTTTGAACACCTCCAGGGACGATGACTCCACCACCTCCCTGGGGAGCCTGTTCCAATGCCTAACAACTCTAACAGTGAAGAAGTTCTTCCTAACTTTGAGCCTGAACCTCCCCTGGCGCAACTTGAGACCGTTTCCTCTCGCCCTAATGACATTGTAGTTCTAGGTTTTAATATGAGATTTTGAAAAAATGTGTTTTCTAAAAATCAAATAGGTCATTAAGGTGTCATTAACACCACCATAATTATCCTAAGGCACAACATTTTGCCCCTTTTCTGATTCCTTTGCATTATTAGCTTCAACTATTCAAACAGATTCTGTGTCTTAAAAGGCAGACCATGTTTTGACAGGTAGGACATTCCTCTAGGATTCAGAATATCTGCTCCTAGGTGTTAAGTGGTATTGGCTACTCATTTCACTCCTCCTTGTCTGAACTTCCAGAATGTTGCTGTCTAGCCTGGTAAGGCTTCAAGTACTTTGACACAAATATTGCCTCTTACAAATCTGGGCAGCATGCAGGAAACTGGACAGAAATACAGGGGAACTAACTCACTTTCAGAGTCCCTGCTGAGCACTCTTAGGTGTTGCTCTAACAGAAAACAAACAATGACTCATGTCAGCTCTGGAAGCAGCCAGATGTTTTTCCTTTAATAGGTAACACAGCTCCATAGCCTGATTGTTTCTGAAGGCTCTAAAACAGCCTTACACTAGCATCCAAATATTTGTGGTTCATCTACAAATATTAAATAAATTTCATGTTCTTTTCAGCTTCCCAAAGATATTGAAGCATAGATTCTTTTAACATTTTACATTTATACTGAAACGGACTTTCACTACTAATACAGCTTCACTGACTATTTCTTCATGCCTTTTGCATCTGCGACTGAGATACAATTCAGACTTTGCTTCTGTCTTCAAAGAGCTGTTTCAAAAGGTTAGACTGACAGTGTTCAGGAAAATGCTTTTCTTCTGTAACAACTGTAATTCACAGGAGGAGAAATCCCTTGTGCTTTAAGACTATGATGGATGAAGAACAGATAGCATCACAGAGGAAGTAAAATCTTACACTTGTTCCAGGAAACCTCGTGTATACCCTCATTTACATTTTAGCCATTTAACCATTAACCTTCAAAAACAGTTTGAACAGACAGATCAGAATGAATGTTTTCAGATTAAAGACACATCTTTTTAGTTACAGATTGACAGTGAGATGGGAGAATTGAATCGCATACCAAAACTAGCCTGCTTCAGGAGGTGTAGCTGCAGGTCAGTCTTGCTTCTTACACAGAGCTTTTTGCTCGTGTCTCAAACAGTGGCAGAGAGCAGGCGACATCAGCTCCCCTTCCCTTTTTCAGCTACACAGTGAGCTGAAGCTCATAGGTGTGAAACCAGCCACTCAAGGTTACCTGGCAGAGAATCCATCTTTTGTGTTCCAGCCCACTGGGCCATGCTACCCTCTTTAAAATAGAGCAGTAAGCTGGGAGCACTGTAATTCCTCTGCTTCCAGCATCTGTCAGACAATGTTATAAAGAACAAAGGCAAAGGCTTAGCAAGGTTATTTGCTTAAAAAATGCAATAACTTCTTAGAAATAAGCACACCGGATTAAATTCTTCAGCTCTTTTACATGTGTAAATTGTTAGGGAAGCCCAGACATGTTAAAGAAACTCAGTAGCTTAGAAATCTGTGTGCTCTTAACAGTAACTGGTATTTTATCTATTCATCTTTGCAATTAGCTTTAAAGAGCAGAACAGCTACAGAGGAAATCTCAGTGCAATGGATTTTGTACATTTTCACGTACTTCACATGCCCTATGATTTCTTACTACTAGAGCCTCTTACGCAGTTCATGACATCTTCCTCCACTGGCTAGATGCTATGGCAGTGTTCTCAGGGTCATCAAACAGCACATCACTGCACAATGGGACCTTCTTTCTCTCCTCCCAGGAAGCCAATGTGTTTGTCCTTAATCTGAGTTACTATTCAATTTGGGGGTCCCTTGTGTATGCACACTCAGTAGAGGCCAAATTATTATACTGTTCAACTGAAAAAATTCAGAAAGCAGCTTTTTTGAAACTCTCCAGAGCACTTTTACATGTAACCTTCAGCCTTCCCACAAACTTGCTGGGCCCAAGCGCTGCCCCTCTTTGGAGTGGGAGCAGACATTCTGTAGCATTTTCTGAAAGACAGAGTCACTTCTGACATACAAGATCCAGTTTCCAAAGGAGATTCTCATCCCAAAATTATTTTCAAGATTTCAGTATTTTCCAGCGCTGCCCATGCTGTTCCCAGGAACTTAGCCACCGTGATTCCAGATCACTGCCAAAGGGGAGCAGTTCGAGTCCTAAGTTACATTTTGAGCATGAGTTTATGGCTGTGTTGTGCCTGGGCCATAGACACATGTTCAACAGACCCTACCCTTTCCGTCATGACCTTGTACTTCCTAGATGCAAAGAAGGTCCTGGTGAGCACAGTATGTTTCTCTTCTACCCTGCAAGCAGGACACAAACCTAGAATGATGCCATGCCATACAGTAGTGTACCCAGGCAGGGGAGGTGTTGAATGGGAGTGAGGAGGCTATTGCTTCTTGCCCTGAGGTGAGAGTGGTTCATACATCTCTGCACACATGGTGCAGACATGCTTCATGCTGTTCTACCCTAACTTCTTTTTCTGATGAAGTCAAACATTGAGTGCTGCTAAGATTGGCCAGCATTAAGCAATCTATGCTCACCTTTCCCCTTAAGGGACTGCCAGATATTTTTGGTCTGCACCTCGGTAATTTACACAGACAGAAACTCCAAAGAGAGCACACTGCACATATGCCCAACCACCTGCTAAATGCATTTATCACAAGGCACAAGGCTTATAAAATTTTTCTAACAGGCTGAGACAGAATTAAAAATAATGTTCATTAAAACATACAACCCTTGCGAACAAGTAAAAGCATGCTGAGGAAAAAGGGAAATCACAGAGGATTTCACTGAAAACAGGAATCCTTGCACACTGAGAAAATAAAATGCCACTCTGTGTAGAAGCAAAACCACAGAGATTCCAGTCTGTTGCAGCCCATGAATATAAATGATGGACAATAAAGGTGGGAGACTTATCACTAACACAGAAATTGAAACTCCTAGTTTGCTTCCCTGGGAGAATTAATTTAAACTTCTATGGAGACCTTAGACAGTCTTGGCCCTTCGAAATAACATGATCAGCTTTCCTTTATTAGCACCTGGCCCCGCACTGCACAGCTTTCTGTGCACGAGTAGTCCTCTTACTGAAGTTAATAGGCCTTTTTATATAATTAACTATTTGTAGTATTGAAGTTCAGGGGTGACATACCATAATAGTATGAAAAATACTTTGCTGCATCAAGCAGAAATTATGCACAGTTGGGGTAAACTCTGAGGTCAGTGCAAGAGGGTGTGAATATATACGCCTCACCAGCTGTCTCGGCTTCCTTGATTTGGCTCACAGCCAGTAAACCCATGGTAAAATACAATTCTATTTATTGACTTCTCAGAGAAACCCAGATATATCTGTACATTCATAACTGCTCTTAGCTTAGATCCAAAGATACCGAGCACCTATTTGAAATCCTAGCTGTCCAGTACCTTTCCAGATGTGCCTAGCCACTTTGCCGCAGTCAGTAAAGTCACGCTGTGAGCAGTCAAGTTCAGGACTTCTCACCTTGTTGCAGGCCCTGTCAGGGCGACCTGTAAAGTTGTGAGTATATAGCTTTGCAGTACAAATATAGCCAGCTTTTCAACAGTGTTTCATCATGGAGCTGCACAGACAAGAATGGATGGGAAGGAAGTGACTGAAGGCAAGAGCGAGAGGTAGATGCAGTGCTCTCAGGTATAGAGAATCCATTAAAAAAAATTTGTCACAAATAGATGATAGTGTAACCCAGTCTCCCCAAAAGCATCTAATCCTTTTTGCCATTTTGTGCAGTATGCCGTTATATATGCATATGCATATACACAATTTCTGTAACTTCATCAGAGTACTTTCATGTTTGCATTTTTATCAAGGCACTTGGCTCTATAAGCTGTGTTTTAAACTGTGAACTAATGATGCTTTTGTAACTTGTGATTTCCAAACCATTAACATGTTATGAGACTCCTGCCTGTTACCATCTTGGATTAATCATACTCATATTACATTTTCATCTAGGAACATACTTGGTAGAAAATGTGCTTATTATATTAGCACTTTGAGGGTGCTTACCATCTTCAAACATCTTACTAATAGTAGGTTAATTAATAAAACAAAAGTACAGCTTGCATCCTCCTGGGATGGGTGTCCTGGATACAGAGTTCATGAAGTAATGCTTCTCTCTGACATAAGAAAATGATCCTATGAAGGAATACCTAAAACAGGTAGAGGAGAAAATGCAGGGGAGAATTCAGGTATGAAATTAGGTCATATACATTTGAAATTATACTTGGGCTAAAAATTTACACACTAGCTAGAAAATCAGAAACATCTTACTAAAAAAGCTCATAGATTTTCCTATATCTGTCCTCATTTTCTGGTGAAAAAATGTGAAAACTTGACCTCAAGTTACTGTAGCAGCTAGTTGGATAGTGACAAAATATTAAAATTTGGGTTCCTATTTTTTTTTGTTTAAAAATTCTAAAGTACCTCCCCCCCTCCCCTCGACTTCTGAAACTGTACACAAGATAGAGTAAAAATTGGGAATAATTCCTGAACTTTAACTAGTAGGTATTGGGATGCATTTACTCAAGCCTTGTGAGTTACAGGGCCTAGCCTTGATTCAGTTTTCTGAATGACTCTCTTTGCCTCAGGCTGTTTTTCCACTTTAGGCACTGGCAGCACTAGAAAAGGATTTGTGATATGTTACTCGCTTAGGAAAGAAGGGTATACATTAAGGAAGATGTCAGTGAGAGGCCTTATGGCTCCTTATATGAATACAAGGTAACATGAAGGCTGCTTTGATTTGATGTAACCAATGACAACTAAAAGCAGATGTCCTACAAACAGGAGACTACCCACAGCATTGCATCCTTCAGTAACACCCTATTCAATGAGTCTAGCTCTCATCCTGAATTCCAAATGCAGTCTATTTTCCATGTACTTCTCCATGATTAGAATCTGAGTGGAGGTATCTGGTCCCTGGCAACTTCACAAACATTTAAATGTTAATATGAGCTAGTGACAGGACCCAAATCTGCAGCTGATCCATAGGACAGGCACCTACACCCATGTGAAGACAAAATCTTAGGCTGAGACGAGCATTCATGTGTCTGAGGAGACACCCATGCAATACAGTTTGCAGGGGCTATTGCAAGACTCAAGGTGTAAGACCCGTTTCCCCAATTAAACTCAGAATTGTGCGTGAAGCTTTATTGAATCAATCTTTTGCTACAACTGCAAGTTACTTAAATCACTACAACCCTGAGTTGTTCAGGGAAGCCCACTGAGAACTACAAACTGGTGAGATAAAGCTTTGAAGAGTGACCAGAAACACTGGGTACCTTCATTTAGGTGCTTTCAACACACCTCAAAAGGAGTACCCAAACAGCATGGTCACTTTTGGAAGTCCTCAAGAAGACATGCATGTGCATGGCCTCTTCTAGTGCTGTGAGTTACTTGGTTGCAGTAACAACACCCAAAGGAATTCTGTTGCCTTTCCTAAAATGCCCCAGGAGGCACTACTGCTCTTTTTTTCGGGTCATAAACCCATCTGTTTGCCAATTTCCTCTCCTCTAGAGGGAACCATGCCCTCTAACATTTCCTTTCTTCCAACTTTCTGCTAACCTACTAATACTAAGCAGTAAAGTATTATATGATGGACCAAAAGGAGGGGAGAAGAGGGTACCAAACAAAACACACCTTCCCAAAGGAAGGAAGGAAGATTTCTAGTGAAAGAAATATGAGCTAGCACTACTATTGCTGGAAGGCTATCATAGCAGTCATGATAAAACACATGAATGTTGCTAAGTATTAAGAGGGGCGATCAAATCTATTTCTAAAAATGGGTCTTTGCAAAGCTACAAGTCTCTACCAGCAGTAAAACCAGTGTTTCTACTTGGGAATGGTATCCGTAGACTGGTCTGATGTATACTTAGACAATCCGTTGGTCTGCCCTCACCCATGACAAAGACAGCTAATTCTCCCCAGCAGTTCTAACAGGGAAACAAATAGCTTACTGCTGATGGGGAACATATCTCAAGTCAGATGCTTTACATCACACTAATCTTTTTAACAGTAAAGATAAAAGAATTGATCAATTTTTAAAGGTGATTCTTCCAAGTATTTTATTCTCACAGATAACAGAACTACTAGGCATTCAGCGGATCAAGGTGTTGGAGCATGACTTTTCAGGGAGAATGCTCCACAACTAGCTTCAGTTCTCTTCAGTTAGCTGAATACTCACAAGCTTTGAAAAAAGAGAGAAAGGACTTTTGACAGTCAGACCTTGATTACTAAAGCAACAATCAAGATTCATTGCTGAGCAAGCTCTGGTTGGATTGCTAGAGCTCTGCGATTTATTCTCATTCTATTCATCTAGTATCATTACTGGAGAAGTCTCTGTAAGAAACTGACAGTTTTATGCAAGGCTGGCAGACTTGTCAAAATTTCAAGAAAATTCTGTTACTTGGTTTTATTTTTTAAACTTGGTGTCAAGTTTTTTTTCTTAGCACATTTCCCACTTCCCACTTTCATAGAACAAAGGTAGGGTAAAAAGAAGTCAACGCTCTGAAAATTTCCCCCATCATTACTAGGTAATCAGCCTGCTAGATATAGAGTTCACACTGATGTGGTGAATAAGAGGAGATGCTGAGCACACATCAGAGACCACACTGGAGACAACCCTCATGCTGTCCTGTGGTATTAGCCAGCAAGACATGTCAGCTAATGACAGATCTTTAATGACAAATCTAACTTTCACAGGTATTTACTCAAAGAAAGTACTAATAGCTATCAAGGAGAGTACTAGAAAGTACTACAGTGGTATTTAATGATAAATTAACATTACTTTGTTCCTAATATCAGACATTTCTTCTGTCTTCAGTAGCAGTGTTGGCGAGCTATAACAGCTAAAAGACTGACAACTAAATGCAGTGAAGATTCAATTCATCATAGGGGTAATTTGCATGGATTGAGTAATTGCGGTGGAGATGTTTGACCTGCATTACTATGGAGGTCATCACAGGGTTTGCAACAATCTCTGTTTTAAAAGGCAAAAAAAATTTCTGGTAATGATAAGAAATACCAGAGTTCTTAATTTGCAGCCTTCTCAGAAATAAAAAACACATGTAAAAATGTAAATCTAATCAAAATGAAGCTCTAGAGACTATTTCAGAGAAACATTATGGCATTATCTAAGAAAAATGGCAATAAGACTGTACACATTTGCTGTGACTACTGTTTCAGTCTTTCAGTGCTAACATACTTTATTATGTGATTATTCATCTTCAGATACAATAACACCCTGATGAAATGGCTGTGTATTAGGCCTCTCATCCTATTTTTTCTACCAGGTCTCCTCACAAATTGGCACAGGTCTAGCTCACAACAACACAGGGAGAAAGGGCAGAATAGTTCACCCACCAAATGGAAGAGTCATCAATATAGGAATTTAGTCCTCAAAAGATGTTTAGGCATGTGACTGCCATTGGGATAAACTCCTGTTTATTTCAGACAAAGACATATGTTCAAATAATACTGAGGATCTGCACTTGTGCAACCTGTCCAAGAGCAGGGGACTAAAGGACTGAGACGTAGGTCAGCCCTAACCCCTGCATAAGCCTTCCTTCCCAAACAGCTGTATTGACAACTGTGGTCACCCCAAGACCATCATTTCTACCTGAAAGAAGTGACCTGCGCCCATGCATTTGCCAGATCAGAGCCTCTCCTACTCTTCTTGGTGTGAGTGAAGGGAGAAAAAAAAGGAACTTAACTTAGAAAATGGAGACCTTTCTTGACAACTCTAAAATTAAGAGATCCATTGTTGTTTATAGCAACACTGCCAAATGTCAGTGAGAGATGTGAGAACAGCTGCAAGACAGCACCAGAAGGCAAGAGGATGATCTTCAAATCCTTTGAGTTTTTTTCATTTAAAAAACTTATTTCAGAAGTACTGACCAGCCTGTGGCAAAGGCTGCCTGTTCTAGTCAGATGTATTATTAAATCTATTTTACTCTAAAAGAAAATAATTAACAAGCAGCAACCAATGTGTACATCTTTGTTAAACACTGAAATAAGAAGAAAGTTGAAGTGATTATCAGCATGTGTCAGAAACAAACGAAGGCAATGGATCCTAATTTTAAAATATGTAACGAAGCCAAAATTTGCTTTCTGACTTTATAAATCAATGCTACTTTCTGAACAGGAAATGCTTAAAACTTAATTTTTCACAATCTACACCAGGTGGCAGATTATAGAAGCTCTGGAAATTGAACAAAAAATATGGAGATGTGTCCATTTAGAAATCTACGTGCAGAAGCAGGAAACAGCTCATGATTTAAGTTCAACAAAGACAAATGTACAGTCTTGAACCTGGGAAAACATAATCCAGGAGTGCAGCACAGGCTGGGGTCTACCCAGCTAGGGGCCAGCTCTATGGAAAGGGACCTGGGGGTCCTGGTAGACAACAAGCTCAGTGTGAGTGAACAGCATGCTGCTGCGGCAAAGAATACTGGGTCGCATCAACAAGGGCATCATCAGCAGAGATAAAGAAGTCATTACACACCTCTGTACTCAGTGCTTGTTGGGCCACACCTGGAATACTGTGTTCAGTTTTGGTCCTCACTATACAAAAAAGATGTGGACAGGCTGGAGAGGGTCCAGAGAAGGGCCAGAAAGATGATCAAAGGACTGTGAAAACTGCCATATCAGGAAAGGCTGAAAGAACTGGGTTTGTTCAGCCTTGAGAAAAGAAGGCTTAGAGGAGACCTTATCACTGTGTTCCAGTATTTAAAGGGTCGCTACAAAGAAGATGGAGACTCCCTTTTTGCAAGGAGTCACATAGAAAAGACAAGGGGTAATGGGTACAAGTTACTCCTGGGGAGATTCTGACTGGACACAAAAGGAAAATTTTTCACAATGAGGACAATCAGCTATTGGAATAATCTCCCCAGGGAAGTGGTGGATTCCATAACATTGGACACTTTTAAGATTAAACTGGATAGGGTACTGGGCCATCTTGTATAGACTGTGCTTTTGCCAAGAAAGGTTGGACCAGATGATTCTTGAGGTTTCTTCCAATGCGGTATCTTATGATTCTATGATATGTTTAATGCTGTCCTGCAAAACATAATCTATATGCAATACAACACTGTAACTTCCTATGGCAAAAGGAGGTTCACTTCCTTAACTTAGAAGCATCCGCCTTTTTACCTGTAATTCAGCAAGGCAAGATCAATTCCAAGAAGATCCAGCTGAGTGTTTGAAAACACTCACCTTCTGCTCCCAGCCCTGTACTAGGACCTGAGCAGAGAGGATTACACCCACCCATCCTAACACCATCAGGTATAAACCCCTAAGCACAGCAGTGGGAGCTAGGGGCTATCTGTTTGTCAGGGAACTGGCCTGCGTCCTTTCCTTGCAATGCTGTCTTCACAACATCCCTTTAGGGCAACGCACTTGTGTTTCCCTCAGAGAAACTGAGGCAAAGAGGAACTGCTTGGCGACAAAGTCTGCAGGCACCTTGGGAATGAAGCTGTGACTTCTACTCCCCTCCGTAAGCCCAATCATTAAGTTAGTCATCACTGACCTTGGTGCTCTGCCTGGCATACTTCAAGGCAATGCAAAAATCTATCTCCTTTTTCTCTCCAGGGAAGGCAACAGTTGGTGTTCCCCGGCTGCTAATTTCTTGTGTGCATAGGTCAAAAGGGTTATTGCTTCTTCCCACTCCTCCGCTCCCAAAGTACTGTTGACATTCTTGTCCTGCTGTTGCAAGGTTTCTCATTTTGCTGTTTGCCTCCATTACCTTTCCCTGGTATAGACAGATGCAATTCTATGCTTGCCCTGAAAAGCAAATATAACAAAACTCACCCCAACTTTCTCAATGCCACAGTATCATTGCCCTACCTGCAGGTTTACCACAGGCATCTGGGCAGGCTGGAATTGCAAATACAACACTGCACACTAGTGCCGGCCTTTCTCAAACTCTGTGCTAGCACCGGCAGCTCCAGGTATGGCTTCCACCACCAAACACAACAGCACAGACAATCGATGCAAAGCAATGCAAAAAGCCATGTGAAGGTAAAGACACCAAGACAGGACTGGTAGACCCACCAGAAAGGGCCTGCCTGAGCTCTGACACCTTAGCCTGTTTAGAAATAAGGGTAAGTTTAGAAAGCTTGAAGTGAAAAAAGAAATCCAGCCTGCCAGCAAAATACTTTGGGGATTCAGTTCTCTGCCATGCCTCCCCATACCATTAATGCCGGTGCTTAAATTCTCAGATTATAATATTTAAGGTCTTGTTCTCCTAGCCTGATGCTGACAGACTCCAGTTTTAGTGGGACTGCACTGCATTTTTTTTATACTATATGTTTAGCACATTTTCTCAAAGACCAGCCCCGACCTTGAGGGATGACGTGGGTTCCTGCGGTGCTGCTAGCCAGCTGCTTACCTCAGAACATCAACACAACACAGAAAAAACACAATACAATACCATACAATACTACAAGCATTCTTTTTGAAATAATTTAGTTATTCCTTTTTGCCACTTTAAAGGCAATATTAAGCCAAAGAAAATACTGTGCTGAAGACATGCAAGCAGTTGGGAGCCTCATACAGAGTTTCAAGGTTTCCCATTTTTGACAGTTCCTATTGCTACCAGTGTCCTTGTAGCAGCACAGCACATTAGCCTGGGCCTTTTATTTCCTTCCATCAGGAAAAAGAGAGGGGAAGAAGAGTTACACTTCCCTAATGCCTCTTTGAGACACAGCCAACACCAAGTAGTTGGCTTCCTGAGACAATAGCTCCAATTCAGGCATTCAAAAGGTATACTTATACTTAACCTGTTTTTCAGGCTGACTGATAACGCAACTCCCACTATTAGGAATTCCAACATAAGAGAAAATCCTTCTAATTCAAGTATTTAAGGACGCTTGCAACAAACCTCCTCAACACAGAATCCTGAAGCACCAGCATGTGACAGCCTCAGAGTGCTATCAGTAACATAATGTTCCCTCATTTATTTTATAAATCCAAGATTTGGCCTTATTTCTCCACAAACTTTGCTGGCTGTACCCATACACAACACTCATAAAAAAAACAGATACAAATATGTACAGTCACATCCCTTGACATTTTGGTTTTCCACATCAAAGGCCTTATCATAAGCACATGAACATTTTAAGTATTCCTTGTAATAGGGATTTGATTGCTGTTGTAACAGCAAGGGACAGTCTTTTCTGTGTTGGGAAAGAAAATTCCAGTTCCAGTTGGATTTCTTTAAATTTTTTTCATCTTGCTCACAAAGAACTGCATTTAGAGATTTAGATTGAAAGTATGCTACTACCCTCTTAATGTGCTGGTGAATATAGAGGGTAGTGATCAGAGGTGTAAATCAAATGGGTTGCAATGAAGCAAGGTTGCATTGTGCCTACACTGGTATGTCCTCATCCTGCCACCACAACAGACAGTAAAGAGAATTGATTTTGTCCTGGTGACAGGCTTCTGTTATCCACTGCTTTGTTGTGTGTATCTAATAAAAGTGTCTAGCCTCATGAGTTAATTTCTCTCATTTTCCTCTTCTCCAATCTTCCTTGGTTTTTTTCAGACCTGGAACAATACTGGAATTTCTTTGATCTGACTTTGCAGAAACTGTTGGACTAGGATTATGTCCCAATCTGCGCTAGAACATCCATCCTTCAGCTTGGCAGCTAGATGATCCACACGCTGACATTACTAAGCACTCTTTTCCAATTTATCCTTAGGGAATGATAAATCCTGCCAGGTGAGTGAGTATTAAGAAAGCATCTATGGGCAGGATCACAAGCTACATGAAAACACATCAGGGACTTCACAGTGAGCAGGAAGGGTGCGTGAAAAGTTCAGGCTACGTCAACAGTACACAAGACCTGGGGACTGAGCACTGCAATGCTATCCCTGCAAAACCATACCCAACCTCGGCGGCAAGCATACACGTATGCATAACCACAGCTCTACTCCAGTGGGACAGCCAGCCATGACAAGTGCTTGTAGACCTTACAACACATGAAGAAAAATAATATCTAAGAACAAAATAATGTACCAGAGTGGGTTTTAATACACAATTAAGGATAGCACTTCCCTCAGTAATAAATGCATAGGAAAATTCAAGCTGAAAGAAAATGAAGAAGGTAAGTTATTAACTTTTATCAAACTGATAACATATCCCTTAAAAAAGAAAGCAAGGAAAGCACAGAGGCTTTCATTTTCCTGAGTGATTTGTTGATTTTTAGATAAAATCAAGAAGACTATGAAAATTACACAAAATCAGATTTCATTCGCTGGCTGCATTAAATGAAACAGAAGTGCAAGGATGGTGAACTTATTTTCAAACTGCTTGCTGATAAATACCCAATAGTTTAAGTAAAAGAACTTTGCTTCTGCCAAATTTTTACACCTATGCAATAATTTGAAAGACTGGATGCACTAAGTAAAAGCAGGTTACCACAAACTGAGTTTTATGCACCCTAATCCAAAAGAGACAGGAGAAAAGTCGAAACCAAACATCTGATTGCTGACCTGCATAAAAATAAAGGGACTACTCTGGTTACCATGCTTAATGGATATTTCTAACTTTATTAATACTATAATCATCTAGTCTGTCCTCCTGTAGATGAAGTCCAGGGAATTTGGCCTAGCAGTTCAGCCAGCAAGTACAAGAGTTAGACCTTTCAAGTTTGACTAACTTCTTTTCCATTCTCACTTGTATTTCTCCATTTTCTTTAGCATATGCTTTCTCCCAAACACCAGAAAAAATGAAAAGTTTCATTTCTTCCATTTACTGCATCCTCTTATATGAATTTCAGAGGATGTGCAAAAATGGTAAAGAGTTTCAGTAAAATTTCCTGGGCATACTTACAGGATTCCTCTGTCTTGATTATCTGATTTAGAAGCCTGTAACAGAAGCATCTCCACCAGGCCACATGCCAGGATCTAGGACCTGCATTTAACTGAGGCCTTTTTCCTGTGACCCTTGAGACTTGAATGCCAGTCTGGTTCAAATGGCCTTGGTTTACCTGATAAAACTAGAGGATGCACGTATAAGGGGAATGAGTATCAGTGAAGCAGCCTGAGGGATTTGAGCAGCATTTTGAAAAGGCGATGAGAAATTCCATGTGCCCTCAGCAAGGCTTGAGTAAGCCAGAGCCCATAGTGAATTATAGGATCTTATGATGTGAACATTGTTAGAGATCCCAAATTAGAGGAGCACTGCTTGGCATGGTACTGCTGGCTCCTGGCACTCAGTAGAGACAGGCATATTCCTTCAAATGGTGATTCATCTGAGGACTGCAAACCTATGTCCAGCCACAAGCAAATGCTAAGGCACAAGGTCTGTGTTAGAATTTGGGCCATGTAAATACTGCTCTTAGCCTTTCAAAATAGGTGGTTTTACATACATCAAAGAGACAAAGTAATGACTCTGCCTTCTCCACCAGTATATGATACCCAAGCACAAGAAATGTTGTGACAAGAAGGAGGTGTATGTGTGACCTGTCACATCCTCATTTGTGTTATCAACTGAAAAAAATTATTTAGGAACCAGAACTCCAGCCCACTCTGCAGATGATGGTACTGTAAAAATACTGACAGAGACATTTGGAAAACTATTCCTGCAGACTTCTTGTTTGGACATGACATAAAGATTTGTACAGCCATATCTTCGCTTGTCTCTTTGAGAAGGTCACATCATGTCTTTCAACAGCCCTGGAAGATCATCTTCGTGAGCAGCATCATTGTATTGCTGATCTCTGGGAACGATCAGCACACAGACAGCATTTCACATGCTCAAAAAGGCTTGCAAATGCAGTAACATGCAATTCACCACAGAAGACCTATACAAAACCTATCTATTTTTTATAGAACTTAAATTTTTATTGTCTACTGTTCACTGCAGAGACTAAATTCTTTGAATGTAGAGACATAACGCGAGGCCAAAGTACCTTCCACGGAACTACCCATTTCTGAACTTCCAATACACTGTCCAATTTTAACCTGGAATGGGAATATTGCTTTTACTAGCTTGGATCTTAAGCATTCATGAGTGTATTTTTAGCTGGTGTAAATTGTCATAGCAACGTTTCTTCCGTGAGATCTGGATCTCCTCCCTTGTCTCTCCCTCTTATGTCAGATAAAGACACAAGGCACATTTTACCACGTGTCAGAATTTTATAACATACTATTATACAACCACAGTGCATCATATTCACATTACCAGGTAAAGTGCAACAGATTTCCTGCAAAACCAGTAAATGTTTTTGATAAATGCAATTTGTTACAGACTCTGTGCTCCTTTCTAGGAAATTGTGGACAGGATCTGCACTAGTTCTTCTACACTCTCCAGCCTTCTGCTATTCCTAGTTTTTGCTCTAGGCTGGGTAAGAATAGGTCTACGTCAGAGGAAGATGTTATAACAGATCCTGAGCAAGACTTGAACTAGCTCCAGCACTGAAAACTGTGTACCTTCTATAAAACCTCTTCAGGACCTGGAAAACCCCATCCACACTGAGTCCTACCCTGGTGTGTCCCCCAGACCATCAGCAAATACACTGGTTGGAGTCACATCTTTCAGTGTAGTATGTACACACCATTTGGCAGAGCCATGAATGTGCTTTTTTTAACATCTCCAATGTGAACTGCTTTCCTCCTTGATATGGGGGAGAGAGGAGTACAATAGGCTTCTCAGTGTTCCTTCTTATGTTTTTTTAAATCTTCATGATCTCCTATGCAGTCAGCTACTTTCATTGAAATTACTGTAAATTAAGAATGACTAGCTTGCATTTTGTTGGTAACACCTAAATCTAGCTTGCTATGAGTTCTACACTAAAATCCAAAAGAACCCTTCCTTGTGAGGGCAATAAAGAGCACAGTGACTTTCTAAGTTTGAATTGTGACTGCATCTGTGCGGATTTAAAAAGAGTCTCCCAAAATACAAAGGTGGGGAAAAATTCCAGATGAAGTGCTATTATTTTATGTTAATTTTGAGAAACCTGGAAGGACACCTCCTGGCCATAAGCCAGTAAGTTTCAAGCGGCAAAAAGTTTCCTTATATGTGTGTACAGCTCACCAGGTGACATGGACAAGAACATATGCTTTCCTGCTACAGACTATTGGGAAGAGAACTGCATGGGCATTATCATAGCAGAAGGACATGGGAGCTGATGACATCAAGCAGGATGAGTGGGAAACAGGTACTGTGGCCAGATCTGAGACAGGGGGGAGAGACACAAGATCAGTTGTGTGCTTTATTTTGAAAGATAATTATTGATCCTTTCATTTACAGACCATCCATTCACAGCCCTAGTGAAAAAACAGTCCTGGTACTGAGGCAGCAATAGTCAGCTCACAAGGACCAAAAGGGGATTAGGTCATCTTATCTTACTCCATTCCTGTTTGCAAACCCTCACAGCAAATCCAGAATCTAGTCATGCATAGACTTCAAAACTGCTGTGGAATGACTCTATGATTATCACAGAAAAGTATTCACTCCCAAAATCAGCGTGAACACCTGACCCCAAAGCCTCTGCATAAAAGTGTATCCTGACTGAATTACAGTAATACACACTTTTTGCTGTTCTTCTGGCCTCTTTCTAAAAGGAACATAAAAGAGATTTTGATAATTATCTAGAATATTGCATTGTCACTGTAACAACAAATCAATTGAATGCTTCCTAAACTAAGCCATCCTTAGCAATCCTGAGCACTGATCAGGATGGTTAAGCAAGAGGATAGGAAGCCTACTAACTGTACTGTGTTTCCTGGCAAAAATGATTTTGCAATGCAAGATCAGATTCAGCTAGCTTTCATCCCAAGTAGCTTCAGTAAATGTACATATACAAGCCTGGGCAAAATGTATCTCCCCATGCAGTGCATAAAATACTGATGATCATTTTCAAGATATAAAATCCAGAGATCTTTAAGCTGCCTCATATGTTCATCACCACCCTATCTTCTTACCTCTTCTCTGTGTGTTTCAGCTTATACATTTTTTTTACATCTGTGTTACAGATCCAGTGTACATGTGAAAGAAAACAGCTTTACAGTAACTAAGTGTTCAGTGGAACTAAGAGGCTTGATAGTCAAACTCTGTGCACTGCTCTTCTGTGAAAAATCTGAAATGAAGAGTGATTGAAGGTCGAGATGCTATCATCTGCCTAAATCTGTTTTTTTAATAGCTCAGCAGCCTTACAGCCCAGGAGCCTATTTGGAGTATGTCTTTTCACTGATGGTATACAAAAGTTTGTTGAGCTTTTGACATAAGTATGAATGACTTGAGAAAGAAAAAGAGCATATCTTTGTGACAACTCAGCTATCACTAGAAAAATGCCTTCACTTACGGCCTTGCTAGGGAAACCAGAGCTGGTGTGTGTGCTTCCAAAACCTGAGAGCATGCAGGACTGAGAAACAGCCTTTAGAGATCTAGCTAGACAGCTGGGACTGCAGCAGTGCTATGGCAATTCCTTCAAGTCAACAGGGCTTCATGACATTGTTCTCCCTGGATTAAAGCACCTCCATGCTTTTCCTCCACAGCCAGCACTGCTATGGTGTCAGGAAAAAAGGTGACTGCAAGCTGAAACACCTTGATATATCTTGTCCATTAACATGTATAAAATCACTAATGCCAGTAATTCATGGGTGTTTAATGGCTTTCCTTAAAGCCCATCACAACCAGTGAATGGGTCACAATCGGTACAGAACAAAAATGAACTTAACAAAAAATGAACTTGAAAAATCGATTGCATTGATTATAGCATTTCACAACAGGCTTACATAATTCCTTCTCTTCTCCAGCATCCTCTGTCCATCACAGAGGAGCAGATACCAAATAGCACTGTTCTGACCTTCAGGACCTGTAGTCCAAATAATGCACACTACGGAAATCCCTGCATTTTAAGTGCATGGCTAAAGTATCTAAACCCATGACAAAGAACTTACTGGAATCCAGGCTGTAGAAGAACAGTATATAGCAGCATATAATTGAGGACCCTGCAGTGGCAGACAGCTGACCCATTCTCTTCTGGAGGAGAAAAGACTCTTAACTTCAGGAATCCAACATGTTGAAATTGATGTCATGCTCTTTCCCCAGAGACAGGCTCACTCTGCACAAGGAGAAACACAACTGCAGTCGCTGTTCTGCAAGGAGTTTCTCCAATAACCCAAGTGCTGAAAACATGAGACCACAAAATACAATCTGAAAACAAGACAGACTAAAAAGCACGTGAGGAAAATCCCAGAACCTTCTATTGTTGCCCTACTAGCAGGTCTTGCAGTTCTGCCTACTGTATAGGACAGCAAGTCAGCAATACAGAGAATAGATGGTTTATGACAAGATATATTTATCTGTGGTATACATCCCAATTATGGAACAGAGTGCAGACAGGTGAGTATGTCTGCAATTATGCTACTAATGCTTCTTAAACAATAACCACTATTTAAAAAACTCTTTTGCTACTTTCTGTGGTTTACACCTAAACAAAGCAAAAGAATCCTGCAACACACAAAAAAACCCCCAATATTCTTGGAAAGACTGTGAAATATTTGCATACCAAATAAGACTTCAACACGACCATCTGGTGACTGTTGCAGTGAGAATGACAAGCATTTCATTTTAGGATCTCAAAGTGCTCATGCAAATTTAGTCCTTACAACATTAACAAAGAAATATGTAGCACAGAAAATGCATTCTGAATTAGAGCAACTGTGTAGGCCTGTATTTTGTCTCCAGTGGCGGCAAATGTAAAAGGCTACTTAGAGAGAACTTATCAACATTCACTTTCTGTAGTACATTCCTCAACATCCCCAGCAACCACAGTTCAGGATATATCTGAGGGCACATCCCTGCCTGTCACCCTCAGCAGCTGAGCGAAATAATCTTCTTCAGGTATAGAAGAATATCATGTAAATTTTCTTATGGTTAGTGTTTGCCAATGATAAAAGTCAAAATGTAGATATGCTGGTCAAAAACATTCTGTATTAGTAAAGAATATTTTTACACACAACTTCTGCTAGTCCAAGTTATCTGGCGTTGCCCCAAAACCCCATCATGTCAGAAGCTCAAGGATGATGGAGAGAAGCTTTGTTAAGCTGTTTGTAAGACGATGCTAATGATGATGATGATTATTTTATTATTATTATTATTATAACAAGTCTGGAAAATACAATATTAACCCTTACAGGACATTGTTTTTACTATGAGAAGTAACAACCAATTACATAGACACTTTCCAAAACCAGACTCTGAGGTTATTCAGATGAAATTGTCCTTTTTCTCTAAATGTGGAAATTAATTCTGACTATATTAATTTAAAAGATCTTTTCATTCACTGTTTGTTCTACTGAATGCATTAATTTTAACTGGTTCCTTGTGTCTCTTTGTGTGAGGTTCTCACAGTGATAGGCATTACCACAGCTTGGTTGCTATTGGAAAGTTTTTATATGTTTTGGTTTATCTTGTTTCATTTCGGTTTGGTTTGATTTGTTTTTCTCCAGAAAATGAAAAGGCATGTCCAGCTTTCCCCCACCCCACCCCCCCATCTTTGTTTGAGGAATATTGTAACATGAGAGGCCATATGAGAAGTTTGGGGACAGACTGACATAGAAGAGGGCAGGCATTGCTTTGTAAAGATACCTGCCTAGTTCATCTGTGCTACCCGCTGCTTTGCGTGCAGGCAGTTCACTATTTTAATTTGCACGTGGCAAGATGTGAGCAGGGGTTCACACACCAGTTCTGACTAAATTCTGAGCTTCTGCGGACAGCAGCCTTGTAGAGTCACACTGTATTTCCCAAGACTAAGCAGTAAGATTAATTTTTTACCTCTTTTGTTAAGGAGGATGACCCAGGAGGTTTACCAAGGTTTAGTATCAGTTAATAAATAACGAGAAGTTTGTTGTCCATCATCAGGTATCACTGCTGCCAATAAATAAACTTTGCTTCTTACCCTAGCCTGTTTTAAATCCCTTGGTGGAATCGGACATGTGATAGGGCCTGAAAAGTGATATATAAGCAAGACAGCTTGAGAAGACGAGATCTACATAACAGGATCTGCATGGGAAGACACAACTGACAGCAAGAATCTCACTGAGAGGATTTGAGAAAGCAGAGAAGAGCATGGGAAAGAGATGAACAGGGGAAAATGTTAGAAAGCATAAAGAGGTGGAAACTCAAGGTGAAAACCAACAGCAGGCTCCTTTTAAATCTCTGGGGAAGTAGAGCATAGGGAGATTCTGTTTCACATCAAGTCCATTGCTTAAAACACCCCATCAGTTCGCTAAATTAAAATATAACTTAGGCAGATTTGTTGAACTATAACAAATGTCCTTTCTGTGTCTTTCAACCCTGCCCATGTTCTGAGAAGTTGCTGTGCTTCTATATTGCATGCTGCAGTCAGACTTCCCTCTCCTTGGCTGCATACAGGGACAGTTTCAACTTCTCTGGCTCAGGGTTGTCGAGGCAGTCTGATGTGGAGAGCAATCAGAATAATATCTGAAGGCACTGGAGTACGTAGTAGGATGTATTTGTTTTGCTTTCCTAAGCACACAGAGTTTAAGATGCATACTGTTAAGATTAAGATGCATATTATCAACCTTAAGATGCATATTGTCAAGCTTTTCTCCCCAAAAATATGGACAGATCTTTTTTGAAAAAGAGGACAACAAAAGACGGGAGACATAGTAACGGACCTCAGGAGCCGGACTTGTTAAGGAGAAGTGCAGATGATAAAAAAAGAAAGAAGCAGCCATTCTTGTTCTTTGACTCAGACAGGAAATCAATTTTTATCCATCATGTTCCTGATGTAATTTTTAAATAAAAGCATTTCAATGTACTTTGCTCCTTCAGTAAGCCTTCAAACAGGCATAACACTTGGCTTCACAGATAGGAAACATTAAGAAAATAATTTCTCAACAGCCAGCACCTGAACATCCTCAGTTTCGTTTCTGCCCAGAGAGGATTTAAGCCAAAGTATGGGTGAATGCAGTCTCAAGCTTTCTTTCTAACTAAAACACAGACTGCATTAGTCCACAACATGCAATTTTAATCTTAAAACTTTGGATACCTGAATATAGATGTATACTGTTGACCTTGCTAATATTCATTTGGATGGTTCAGTAAGAAAAGGCCCTGATTGTAATACAGCTGGCATGTCAAAATACGACACTGAAGTTTGTCCCTGCTCTGCACTGGCTTCACATATAATTAAGGTGTATTTAGTACCTCCCACAGCCTTTGAACTCAAGGCCTCAGGACTTCTAGAAGCTCACTGTGATGAAGAAACCTTCTGGAAATAACCTCACCCAGCAGGCAGCTTTGGGGACCTTGGCTCCCTCACGAGGCTGAGCCATGGGAATTTCAACCCAGGGCACAGGAGCTCAGAGACTTACTGGCGCCATAGACCAAATGTGGCAGAATTAGTGATGAAATGTTTCTGGTGCTAGACTTTGTGAAAGGTTGTAACACGACTGTCACATATTGGAGAACTGAAAATCAATGCACTTTTTGACTCCGCTTTCGATGTAAATTACTGATTCTTCTCATGACTCCTGTCAAGTCCTGAGTGCTCTCTTCCTCTTGTGGAATTTCAAATAGCATCTGAGAATGAGATTTCCTGTCCCACTACTGCATTCCTAAAAACATCTACAAAAATTACACTAATTCTTCAAACGGTGGCTAAAAAACCCCTAGCCTACTTGCTACATGGTGCAAGGCACTAGTTTCACAGGCATGTGAGGAGTGCAAATGGTTTACTTAAACTTGCTTTGTTATTTGCTTGTTTCTCTTCCAATTCTTTAGCAAAGGTTTTCCAGAAGCTACTATGGAGTATTTTTGTTATAGGACACCATTGAATGCATAATGCCTTGTACCTAAATTGAAGAAGACCAGTCCCAGCAGGGTATTGGACTGGTCGACCTCAAGAGGTCCCTTCCAACCTCAGCAGCTCCGTGGCTCAGCCCAGTCCTGTTCCTGCAGCCTGCTATTCCTCACAGCTCAAACCCAGGTGACTCTCACTCACCCCAGAACCAACTCTCAACTTGCTCTGAAAATAAAAGGCTATATGTTTGCATACAAATACAGCATCTGCATTTTTACAAATGCATTTTTCCCAAGCCTATGTTTAAAAAAAAAAAAAAAAAAAGTGGGGCATTGAGAGGATAAACCCACCATAACCCTGAGGTGTGCTAGCTCCTGCTCTAGCACAATTTACCACTGAGATACGAATCCTGGACACAAGCAGCTTATACGGGGAGGCTTACCAAGTCTAGCAGCAGTGGTACAACCGAGGCTGCTGCTGCTGTATCTCTCTTTGTTGATACCTTTTCATTTCTCTGCAGCATCTGCCAAACTTAGATTCTTCCTTCTCTCTCCTTTTTAAACAAATAGTACACAACTGAGGAGAAAACACACAGGACTTTGCCTGGAATTCATCTGGTAACACCTGCACATT
>NW_009630622.1:21665-22071 GCF_000690535.1 Cariama cristata | reverse complement strand
GAACCGCTTGACTGACCGCTGCTGCTACTGAAGGCAAATAATTATAGCTAAAGATTTGCGCTGCCTCAATGTCCTTTCTCTTTCCTATGTCACGCACATTATTTTTCTCTTTTTAAATATATTTACTTTTTTTCAAAAGATGATCCCAACTTTGTTATAACCAGGTTAAAAAAAAAAAAAAAAGGAAAAAACAACCTTTGGAGGTTTAAGGCAGAGTGAACTTATAGCTAAAGTTTGAGTAATTCCCTCTCAAAAGCATCGATACTGTGATTCAGCAAAAGATTAGCTCAAGAGAATTGGTGATGATCTAAGTTGCAGCAGCTGACCTTTGTCCAGATCCAGTCTGCACAAAACCAAAGATGAAAAAGGCAGGTCTCAAGGCAGGGTGCAGAAAACACTTCAGCTC
>NW_009630622.1:20756-21634 GCF_000690535.1 Cariama cristata | reverse complement strand
TTTCCCTACCCTGGAGCTTAGCTTACACCCGCTAGTATGAGACCTCCAAAAATGGATGTGAAGTGAACCTATCTTCAGAGTAGGCAGACATACACCAAGCACCATCCTGAAATGACTTTAAAAAAGTAAAAGAACCAGACAAATAAATACTCTGGAGTATCCCCCTTAACACTGAAACACTCCTGACACTCAAACACACAGTACTAGTAGGTTTGAAAGGATAAAACAGACAAACTAACATAAGAAAAAGTAGAGAGTCAAGGCATGTCTGATTTATTGCTCTGTGTTTAAGTTACTGCATTAATTAGTCATACCCTTTAATTTCACCTATTCTGCCTTAGGACAGAAAAGGATCACTATACTGAAGACTGCAGTGACCTACTCCAGGGAAGGGGGATGCTTTGGAAGAATCTAATTTTAGAAGGCAATGTAATTTTGTTGATTATGTTAGTAACAATGCCCAAATGCTTACTTTGCAGTTCAAGAATGCTTGAGGGAGATCATGCCTTACATGGAAATGCTTTTGCCATTTTGGTGGGAAATCAGTTGTTGCATTTCTTTTTTTCCTCAGGAATCAAAAATGCCAAGCTTCTTTAGCACCTAATAGCATAAAATGTTCGTCTGATTCTGTATGAATGTCCTTCTGGGCTCAAACACGGTCTCCACCAGAGATACTATCTTCTAGACACCACTCTGTTAAGTTACAGTAACTGCCTATCTTGAAAATCACATCAACCAAAATTAAACTAAGTCAAAACACATTAAGTAGTCTCTGGCTGGAAAAAGTGTGAGGTCAGACAGGAGTGGGCCTGCTCTTTGATGAGGCATAATGAGATGATGGGGATAAATTTACATCATCTGAAGATCTGCCCTCACGG
>NW_009630622.1:17365-20725 GCF_000690535.1 Cariama cristata | reverse complement strand
CCTGCTGACTTCATTACGGAATATGAGGCATATCGTCCTGGGGAGAAAATAAATGACGAAGTAACAGAATGAGAAAATAAAGTAATTGGGTTTGGGCTCCAAACCATGTCACTACAAATAGAGGGCAACCTGAACGTGTTCCGATTAAAAACTCCACAGGGTAGCTTTAAATCCAAGCCTAATCAGAGAGTCGCCTGGGGTTGTACTCTGTCTCTGACATGCCTTTCTCTTTTTGGCATTTTTATCAGTTTGACTTATTAACACCCTGATTTAGGATTTTTTTCTAAGACAGTTACAATCTCCTCGTAATACTCCCTTCCACCTTTAAACGACCGAGCTCTACTATCAATGATATCTTGAGCTTAATGAGATTTTTATGCCTGGAAATTAAATAGGAATTTCTTAAGAGTTAGCAAATACTGCAGTACTGTTTCATGTGAAGATGCTAGGCAACCAGCAGTCTACAAACTCAAAATATTTTTTCTTTATCTCTACTTAAATAAAAAACATTTCCACTTGGCTTGATATTGTTCTCCCTCTCCCCATTTTTGACTGGTTCTTATGGTAACCTAAAACGTCTATCAAAGAGAAAAGTATATGGGAAGGAATTTTTCAGCTCAACACAGTTGAGAATCGTGTGCTAAGCTATAGCATTAGTCTTTACAAGTACACAGGGAGAGCTGATCCACAGTTCCCAAGGGGACTGTATGAGCTGATCCTTGTTTGGAAAACAGGTACAAAATTCTGTGGGTGTCCAGGTAGTTTATCACCATCTTTCCAAGAAGGAAAAGAAGTAATCCACTGCTAGATACTCAAGAAATATCTAATAATGTTAATCAAATTATATATTGTTATGATTGCCCAAAACAATTCAGAGGCAAACTGATCAAAAAATCAGTGTCAAGCACCCCAGTTCCTGGAGCAGTAAGTAAAAGACAGTCTAGCTGCCTTGAGATTTTCAATTCTTTAGAGATTATGGAGGCTAACCTCCTTTGGGAGTTTATGATAAAGTCCATGAGTTGAAGGGATTTGAAATTGCCCAAGAAGAACAGATGAGTGTGGATAACATGTCTATAGTGACATATGTTAAGGGCTAAAGGTAATCACACAGAAAGGATGTGTTTCGTTGTGATGCTAACAGTCAGTCATGTGGGTTAGTATGCACCTAAGCTTTTACGTATTGTCAAAATAACAAACACATTTCTTCTTAATTATGGCTCTAACTCGGAGTATCTGATACTATAGTACAGTGTTTTTGTAAAGACCCTCTTGCAATTGTAATAGTAATAATAATAATGCATATTTCAGAACCACATTAAAGGAGACAGTTGGCATGATAACCTTGAACTTGCTGTGGAACACAATAACTAAGTGCTCCCCAAATTAGGCAAATTAATTTCTGAGTGAAAGAGCAGAGTTACACAAGAACATAGAAAACAGGCAGAAAACAGTGTAACTTAGGGCTAAATGAATCTTTCAGAGAGGTCAAAACAAAGGTTTGTTACAGAATTGATTTCTTATTCTTATTCCTTCTTATTCCTTCCCCTCCCTGAGTCTGAGGAATATCAGGAAGGACTACAGAGCCCTGGGAGCAGCTGTAAAGGACTCTGGAGCACAGGCAGTTTTTTCATCCATCCTCCCAGTCAAAGGGAAGGGGTTTGATAGGGCCAGTCAAATCTGACAAATCAACAAATGGTTACAGGACTAGTGCCACAGCCAGGGGGTTGGCTACTTAGACCATGGGACTTTGAGAAATCTGATTTACTGGGGGCTGATGGGGTCCAACTGTCAGAGAAGGGGAAGAGCATCTTCGGTCATAGGCTTGCCAAGATGGCAATGTAATAATCAGTAATGTATTTTTGGCATGCTCCTTTCTACCTATTTTTTCAGTCTGTAATGCTTACTTTATAAATAAACCAGCAAGAAGTTGAAAGAGGACATAATTTCGAGGACCCAAATGTTTCTGATGCAACCACAAAGCTAAGCACCTAAAAGCTCCATCTGCTTTCCATAGACTTGTGTCCTCCTTGAGTTCCTGCAGTTCTCAGAACCAACTAGTGCACTCCCTCAAAATATCCTTTATTTCTACTTGTGATGATACCTCTTTTCACATACCAGTCCCTTTATTATGACATAAACAGAAACCAAAATTCTATGATATTTTAAGAAAATTATAACTGAAATGTTAAATGATTTAAGAGAAATTAAGTTTCAAACTTGGAAGCTTCTTTTCTCATGATCTCATAAGCAGATTTAGTGTGAATATTCATACAGGCACTAAAAATTATAAACCCATTAGCTCTATTAGACAAGGATTTTTCTCCTCAATCTGTACTCAGAAACTCCTGTCCCTTCAGGTTATTTACCTCCTAAAACTAAAGTAAAGAAAAATGGCATCTTGTTGTACTACTAATAGTTTGTGAGGTTTATTTTGGGGGATTAACTTATGACTTTTTTATACGACAGACTAGGTGCCACTTGGCAATGGTGGCTACGATGTACAGCATTGACCTAAAGCTCTGGTGTGTAGAACAACTGAGTCCATACTGAACACTTCTCACCACAACTGAAAACGTGGGTTACTCAACGGTGTACAGCAGTCCTATGAAAGTAGCAAATTATTTTTCCAAACACAAAACCTTCCTTTCTGTTACACATTCATATGCTGTGAATGATGTTCACTGATCTAATAGAACCCTTATATCAAACAGAGAAACAGCATCCCAGATTCAGCCCCACATTTAAACTTCTTGTTGGCAGGACACTTCATGACATTGCTGCCATCCTTGGGCATGGGGAGAGTGAGGTGGAGTTTCTCTGTAGGGAACAGAAGACAGAAATTTGCCCTTTTTCATGTAAAAGTCATCAGTCAGTGCTTCTGAAAGCTCTGCCTGTACTGTGGGTACTGACCACTACAGAGATGAACCTAATTCCTTGATACACAGCTCTTCAAACTCATACATTTCTTTTGGTATGAGGAAGCAGAGCAGCCCATTAGCTAAAGTAAGCGACTCGTGCTTCTCTGTCAAAAACTTTGCTAATGGAAATGGCTTTTTTTTTCTTTTTTTTTTTTTTTAACCCCAACCTCATTTCACAAGAAATCATGCAAAGAAGCTGCTTTCAACATGGCTCTTGCTGTCCATTAGGCTGGACCAGGACATATTCCCATGCTGCCAAAGGGCATGGGTTAGGAAGATTACTCCCAGTCTTGTTTTCTGCATGAAGGGAAAGGGGAGAAGAAGCTGGAGGGATAGAAGGGAAAGCAGAGAGGAGGAGGAGGTGACTGCTCCAGCCCAGGAAGTCCTCCCAGCACCCACGTTGTTGCTCAGTGGTGAGAAACACGGAAAAGACCAGCATTAA
>NW_009630622.1:15923-17334 GCF_000690535.1 Cariama cristata | reverse complement strand
GGGAAAGAGGAGGGTGCAAAGAAAAAGACTGCCAGCATGCTCCTGAAAGTCTCAGTATCTTGAACTGAATTCAGAGGTACTAGAAGAGGGATTTCCCTGTCTTTTCACTGACTCAGGCCTTAAGCTGAAGTGTACCATATGACATTAAAGATTCATGCAATTAGACTTTTCCTGTTTATTTAAGCATCTGCCAAAACCACAAGCCTGCCTTTGTCATGTATTAAAGAGATAGTGACCTCTTACTCCCTGTTTTCCCTCCAGGTCATTTTGACTTGGGGAAAAAATCTAGTCAGCAACACAACACATGACTCTGTTGTGTTGATGGATGAGACAGGCACATAGCTAGCCTTGGACTAGAAAGACAGACAGAGATGCTATCTCAGAAAATGGAATGAGAAACTGAAAAAGTCCACACCCATTTCTGCAGTTTCAAGAGAACCTTTAAGGTTTTCCTGTAAGATGAGTGACACCTACAAGAAAAAAGACTGGCTGTCTTACACGATATTATTGCTCTGAGCTCATATGATGCTCACTTGCCAGCACATAACTGACCCATCTGCAAAAGGCTTTGAGAGGCAGTGGTGATGAAAGTACTGTGGAAAATGTTAACCTAATGCTATGCAAAGATCTGCTAGGAACAGTTGTAGCTGCTGAGGCACAGGCAGAATGGGAAAAAAAATCAATAGAAAAATAGCCAGCTACTGACCTGTGTGAAGATTTTACCTTAGAAATGCTTAAATGTGATTTTTTTTTTTCCCACTATGTTAAACTGTCCCTGTGGACCAGCTCTGGCCTTCAAAGTGTTTTTAACTTCATTTGCTGGAGAATTAAGAGACTTGGAAACATACTCAAGCAATTTGTTTAATTGACAGTTCCGCCAAACTACTGTCAACCAATTGTAGAATGAATTCACAGATTAATCTTTTGCTTAAGTAGTGGTGCTCTAATAAATCATTTAAAATAGCTGCCTTTTAGGAATGCTTGAAAAAAGAACTGGTGATGCAGCACAAAGCATGTGTCTGAAATGGAAGGGTAAAGAGACGGGCATATGTAAGCAAACAGAACAACATCTTATTCATTGTCCTGATTCTGAGGGAAGTATTAAGATGTCTTTTAAGTTCCTCTTGAGAACAGCTCTGGAGTGGACTGCATGTGTACATGGGAGAGGGCAGAAGCCTTTGAAGTAGGGTGTGCTCAGAGAAGTTCTAGGCTTACTCTTATATGTATGTTTCTCCTGAGTTTATTTTCTCCAAGGCAAAGAACACTACACAGTGTTGCAGAAAGCCATAATACTCCAGCTCCAGCTGAAGTATTCAGCTCCATCTGTCAACAGTTTGTGATTAGAACACTTTGTGATAGGAGTGATTCCCTTCCTTGAATCCACCCTGGCACAAGGTGATGATGTCCTGCT
>NW_009630622.1:0-15892 GCF_000690535.1 Cariama cristata | reverse complement strand
AGGAAAAAAGTGTCTTTTCCATGGGAACTGCTTAACACAAGGTTTGGTTTTGGTGTTTGGTTTTTTTTTCAAAATTAATAAAAAAGTCTAATTCACACTGGCACTTAGTACTGGAGTTTCAAGATATTCAGTAGCTTTACTTCCAATCTCTCCTTTCTTTTTTTTTTGTTTACTTTTTGCTCTAGAACCCAAAGCATTAAGTCGTACTTTTTAATAATCAGCTTATCTTCAGAGTTCAACTGTCAAAAGGAAAAATGCATAAAAGAAAAACTTATAGTAGTCATCTTCTTGCATTCTATGGCAAGAACAGACAAGTGAAAAGAAAGAAACAGATATAGTCAAACTTGGGATAAACAAAGAAATCAAATTTAGAAAAGGAAATTAAATCCATTTAAAACAATCTTTTGGAAGCATGAACATGCAAAATAATTTTGTGAAGCAAAATTTTACTTTAAAGTTCATTACTGAAAACTTTAATTGAAACCATTTTCTATATCAAAATATCACTTCATAAAATCTTATTCCAAGGGGAAACATTTCCAATCAGTTCTTCTTTTAAAAATACTTTTAATGAACATCATCACCTTTTTGGTGATCCTGTGAACCAGAGAGCAGCATGTGTACATGTACTCACAATAATTACTCTGTTCGCCTAGCATCATGTAAGCTAAGCAAACAAAATGTTCCACTGATTTTATTTTTCCTTTGATCAGACATTTTAAACACACTCCTGGCAACTGCCATCATTTTCCCTGTCACTTTTCTATCACTTTAGAACAGGGATTCTTTCTCTTGCAACCTGCTCCTTCCTCCCCACCCTGAGCAGGCAGACAGGCAACGGCAGTGAGGAATCTGCAGCAATGGAGCTATATGTGGCCTCTTCCCCCACTGCGTAGACAGGGGCAACTTGTCCTCCAGGCAAAAAGTCCAAGGCTCATGTGATTTACATGAGGCTAGCATCCATCTCCCAAAGCATACTTAATTTTGAAGAACTACACTGCTATTGGTCCCAGTTGAGCTACCCTTCACATAAGTCTCATGACTTTCCTGCTCCAGAAGTGTTTTGACTAGACTAGAGAGAGAGTTGTTGCTCCACAAAATACATTCATGCTAAAGGAACTGATGCCATTTTCCCTTCTGCTTCCTGCACAAATTACTTTTGCAGTTTTCTCACTCCACACAATTCTGTATATTCCTCATACTCTTTGCATTCCTCATTACTTTTGTTGCTTCCTCATGGGGAGCTTCTGGTCTGCTCTCCTGCAATCTGGCTTTAGCCACTGGAGTGTGGAATGGGGATTGTTTTCCGCATGTATTATCCCAGAGATATTGAGCTGGCTTCTCCTAGATAAGTTGCTGGTTCAAGTAAGAAACTGAGACACTTCCATGGACTAGCCATGCTTTTTGTGGATGGCAACACCATTTTTTTGTCAGCCACAGACCAGATCACCCCGAGTCCCTCTGCCAGCCCACAAGGTACTGTAAAACAGCAGGAGACGCGTTCATACTCTTCCACAGGCTAACCAAAGCTTATGGTAAGGTATGTCAAATAAACAGATGATGTGCTTTTATTTTCTTAGTGCAACTGAGTGAAGAAAGCAGAGACAGATCTAAAAAAAATGTGGAGCCCAGCAGCTGGCAGATATGATGGGAGATGGAAGCAAAGCAGCACTTTGTTGTTGCAGGGGCCTGTACAAGTAAACACCCTTCTGAGGACAGTTAGGAATATCTATCTCTACCAGTTCTGATGCTGACTGAATGGGGCGAAAGAGAAGCATGCATAAATGAAGTGCAGTGCAAGATACGTGAGATTTTTATTCCGTATGGTAAGGAAACATCCACCTTAGCTTCATCCTACCTACTCTTACACTGTTAGATGAAAAGCTTATTTTTAAGAGCCTAGCTGTCCTAAGTTTTCTAAATATAGTCTGAAGAGAGAGACTAGCATTACAGAGGTCAATTCAGACCTCAGAGGAGGTGGGGAATCGTCTGGAGATGTCTCTTTCCTTTGTCCATGGTGTAAGCCTCGGGCAGCTGCATTCCCAATGCAGGCACTTCAGCAAAGGGTCTAGCCTTCGCTTAGGTGGAGGCTGGCCGATGAAGAGGTCTGCAAGGCACAGGGTCAAGCCCAGTGTAAGTGACACAGAACTGATATTTAATTGTCCCCATCTCATGCACCCCAAGTAAGACATAAAGCCAAGTGGGGCAACATGTGTACTCTTTGTTCTCACCTCCAACATCTTGACCCTTGTCATTCAACTCGTAAAGCTACAGGGCATCCTGAGGAAGGCAGAAAATACCAGGGCCCTGTGCCGTGCAGCAGGTGGCATCTGCCATGTAATCCCAGAGCAACCGTGATCTACAGCTTTGCTCTTAGCCAACACAGCTGATGCTGCTGAGCAGAGCATGGTTAGCGTTTTCACCAGAGCAGACCATCTGGAAATAGAGAGTCCATAGCCTCCAGGGATTACTGAACCCAGCAGAAAGTGAAAGGAAGATTTGTGCCCCCAGCTACTTGGCTCTGCCATGACCTTAGCTGTGTGCAGCAATAATTTTGACCCTCTATTGCAACTAAATAAAGTACAGTTACTTTCTCAGGCACCAGTTCAGCCTGCTGTCATCAAAGAACAGACTTTGAACGGTGAGCAGGCAATATAAGGCCTTGATTATTCTTTGGATATACAAAGTTGTCACAATACCCTTTTTAACATTAATTACAGATAAATTCCGATATGTTGCTCACCTGAAGTATTAAATATTGAACAGGCTGATTCAGTTTTGGCTTGGCTGTGAGAGTACAAAGGCAAAACTACTCTTACATTAGTGGCTCCAGTTGTATGCTGGAAATCAATCTTCCTCTTAAAACAGCAGTTGTGTGTAAAAACAAAAACGCAGACTAGACACTCATCCCATTTCACTGAGGTCCAGGAGCCAATCCAGTACATAAAGCAGATGCTTAAATCTTGGAGAGATCATAACTTCTGATAAAGTATAAAAGTATAATTCGTACATAAATGGAATATATCAGGTTAATAGTTCTGAGGAAATCCTCCCCTCCACACCTCCAAAGCTATGAAATTTCCTACTTATTAAAAAAAAAAAGACAAACAACAAAAAGGACAACTGGACTGTATGGTACAACTTTGTTTCCAAAGCCAAGTACTGTGTTCTACAAAGATTTCAAATTTAAGCATTGCATAAATCTTTGCAAGCACGGAGTAAAGCAAAGTTCATGATAGGTTATAGCTACTTTTTCATTGAGCTTCAAAACCTGTTGGTAATTCAAACATCATCTGAGAAGGGTTCAAGAAGGGGAACAACTCCATTGTCAAACAGTAGAAACCATGAAAAGTTCTCCTTTAACCAATTATTGCTAAGAAAACAAGGAAGAAGAAGAAGTATTTGCATTTGGACAAGGTGTTATTTGTACTATTTGAGTTATTCCCATTAAACCACTGCAAAGTGCTTGAGGAGGAGGAGTGTATTCTAAATTCACCTTACAATTTTACCCACTGGTGAAAGAACTGCAGGGCTATTTTTAAGTACTTGAATGAAATCAGTACGCATGTACCAGGCTGAGAGTTTCAAGACCTGTAACAAACTCCTCCAAAATAAATGAAAAGTAAGCCTGTAATTGTTTTCTTAGCTTTGCAAATTGTCCCCACAGAACACTTCCAAATATGTAAGAAGAATTATCAGATTGAAACGGAAGTAACGAAAGGAGGGAATGGAAGAGGAATCCACTGTACTTGCTACACTTGTATGGCATGCAGATGCCACACTAAGAATGGTGGGTTGGTGAAAAGAGATTTCATATTATTTTTTTACTAATTTCTTCTTTTAGGGCATTTTCTTCTTAATTTTTCTTGCTGTCATCTGTAGTTAACTATATCTCCCTTGTAGCCCTTTTTATCAGCGAACTTTAGCGAACAGATCTCCACAAATGCTGTCTCAGTAGTATTTAAGGAATGACTTGCACTGGACGCAAGAAACCTATTTGCTTGTACACTCTTGTTCTGCTGACATATCCATCCATCCATCCTGGAGCCTGTGTAGCTGTGAAAATACTAGTAGACATGACAAATTCACCTGGTCCTGTATGTACTTTATTAAGTAAGTTTTGGTTGTCCTTCTACAACTGAAACAGTACATATAGGCAAGTATTTGTAAACAAATCTCTTGTCTAGTCACAGTGACTTTAATCTGGCCTAAAAAGAACTAAATGCAGATGGTTTGTCTGGAAGGAACAGACTAAAGCTACATAATCACAGTCTGATAGCTTACAAATAGTATTATTGTGTATTAGAGCAAAGACTTTGGAAGTAAAGACAAAACAAAGAAGTTGGACTGCACAAATAAATAATAATGATGTGTATAATCCATTTAATCCAGACTATCAGCATGGATGTTAAACATAGCTTCTTACTGTATCTTGTCTATTACAAAGGTATATATTGTTATCAGCTCTCTAACAAGGAAAAGATCATGTGATATAACACAGTAGATGACACAGCAGTACTTCTATCAAGATGACAGCAGACTGGATTCAAGACCATGACCAAACACCCTGGCATTGGAGCCATCCATGATGGCACTGGAGCCATCAGAGAAGAAAAGTGTAGATATGAGGGCCATCTCAGCTTTCTAAGGCATCTGACCAACGGACTGTTCAGAAAGTGAGTCACTTCCTATTCCCCAGGAATCCCAACAAAAGTTATTAATGCTGTAAGGGCCATGTATGTAGATAGATAGGGCCACAACCTGTAAGGGTGACCTACCACATCACAGAGAGGTCCAATATGACACCACTGTGAAAGATGGCTTGATGTCAAGTGCCTACAAGATGTCAACTTCTGCTGATAATATTGTGTTGCAGACCTAAAAAGATACACTGTGAGAAAATGGTCATCTGCGTAAAAATGCTCAGTTCACTTTCTCAGCCATTTGCAGGAGGGAGTACAGCCTGTTTAGGGTAAACACAGTGAGGTTCTCCATCACCTTGACATTTCCTGCAGCAGAAACATCCTTTGGGACTTGAACTTGCACCTTCAACTGTATATCTGAACTCAGGTCTTCAAGTTATTCCAGTAAGCACCTTTTTTAACACACTGTAAAAACAGTATCCTCTTTTTTATAAAGCTTTCTGTGTCTGATGGCAACGTTCTCCTGCAAGATCATTCCCATCTGCCTGAAGATAGGGGCTGCCATTCTCAGCAGTGTCTGGGGAACAAGGTGGGTGCAAGATCAGCATCCATATGGACACACTGCTGGATATCCAACAGCTGCAGTCTTGGTGTCCTGCCCTGCAGCTGTTCGTCCTTTTTATCTCCAAGTCCTGTGTACCTTGTCCTCATCCAATGTCCGATATCTTGTGTTTTATGAATAAACAGTTTGGATTTATTATGTTGTTTTAAACAGGAGACTAAAGTAAGCCTCTGAGACCAGAAAGAAATAATTGAACAGGTTAGGTTTTCAGATGGTTCTCTTCGACAAATTATATGGTTTCTACCCAGCACTACCTCTGTTCCTACAGCGCCGACTACCTTCAGGTCCCCCCCTGCTGTTTGCTGTTTCTCAGGGACTGAGATGGATGCCCCTAAGCATTTTAGGTTTCAAGTCTTCTCACGGATGAAGACTGGCCCTTTGAGGTCAGTCCTGATAACAATATCAGATATGCAGCCACAGTTTATCAAAGGATAAGATTTTCTGTTTGAACATAATTCCTTCTACCTATCAAAACTCTCTACGTAATGCCATGTGTCACTAGCCTGTCATTGACTCCACAAAAAACTGATTTCTTGGGCAATACTTGGACTGAATAGATTCTCTCACAGCCTGTGGAGTCTACACATTTAACATTTTCATGAAAACAGGTGGGTACATGTCCATATTCCCTCAGTTGATTATTACTCCCTTCAGTCAAGTTCATTTTTTTCTTGTTTAACGGGTGAAATGGGATTTTACATCACGTGTTTTTACTGTTTGTTCTATAGACAACTTGTGAAGTTAAATGAAACACAATCCAAGAACAAATGAAAAATACATTCACTTGCTCTGGTATTGTTAGATACATCGTCAGGTTCTGCTTTGAGATTCACCCTTTAGTCCCTTCCAATATCACAAACCTATACATAACAGAGTTTTGCTTTGCAAATTTTTTATAGATGTATACTCCGGTGGCACAGTATTTGCTCCTACAACAACTGGGCTGAGCCATTTTGCTTTGCACCGAGTTGTAACCACTTCCAGATTCACTGCAGACGAGTATAGTATCTGCCATTTGTTTACACCATATTTTGCCTTTATGCCTTGCCCATACGAACATTTGCTTCCCTCCTCAGAAGAAAATTGCTTGGATGCAACTGTTTTAATAAAAAAAGGGTCCATTAATTTGTCAAATTAACAGAGGTCCTCATTAGTTAGTGCACTATTCACTATATTACTGTTCCTGTTGCAGTACCAACACCGAATCATATCAAAATGCGTATATTTGTGGAATGATGAAGGAACAAAAGTGGCTGTGTATGCCCCTGGGAACCTACAGTCTAAACATAAGCCTGTTGACACTCAATGGACACAAACAGTTTAAGGTGGTGAGAAAAATACACACACAAAGGAGTACCAGTTGTCTCAGGTGCTGACTAGCTTATTGCTTTTTGTTTTAGGTGAGGACAGGTTTTGCACAGATCAAGGTACTGGTAAAGATTCTGAATGCTTTTGGATAATAACTCCAAGTTTTCTCTGTGCACAAGCCAGAGGAGACTGTCCTGGACAACAGCATGCACCAAGGATAAGGATAAGGATAAGGATAATTTTCAGACCATGGACTATCCTTCTAAGACAAAGAATTCGGGAATCTCCTAGGTTACAGGCTCCAGGTAACACACTCAAATGTTGGTAAAGCAAATCAGATTTATCTCCTGATAAATCTGGAGGGATTAAGCTGGAGGGACTGCAAGGATCAGCACACACGGAAAAACATTCTACCGTTTCAACACACTGTCTCTAAGGCATTTACTGTTGCTGGCTTAAAAGGTAATTACTCTTCAGTGAGCTGGAGCTTAGACAACCAGAGGGGACCTGGTTCCCTTTCTTGCTAATGGATCCTGTAATCAAACATCCGACCAACATTTCTTTTAACCACTAGTAAGATTTTTGAAAAGATGAATAAACATCGCTTAAATAACAGACTAGCACTCTGCTTGAATATTGGTCTCTGTTTCAAGGGCATGTTAACAGGTACCCAGCTAACCAGACTCACTGTGTTCCATGGTCCCAAGTTTGAAGACCGTGCTCGTGGAAGGCACCTCCAGACAACATTAAAAACATATATTTTTTTTTTTGAAGATGGATAGAAAACTTATGTGCCAGTAGGCTGGCTTAAGTAAGCCACTTCAAAAATTGAGAAACCTCACTTTTCAAGGACATTGCCTCTGTCTGTGGAAATTATTTTTACATTTCAATGAGTAACGACAATTTCATTTTCTTTCTTCAGAAGAAAAACTCAAAACATTTTTCTGACACTTCCTATTTAATAACAGAAAATGAAGGAAAAAAAAAAAGTTCATAAATTATTTAATAGAGGTAAAAGCCAATCCAGGAAAGCACTATTCTGAGACTATGTTCTATACAGTGGTCACAAACAAATATTTGTATTAAACAAAACTGACATATTTTATTCACCTAATCTGAATAGTCATAAAAATATGAACATTGTACATGTGCAGTATTTATTTCATTTTAGAAACACTATGCAGAAGGGTGTTCTGCATATAAAAAATATTTCCTCTTTGTTGTTAGAAAAGTGAATTTCTGAGGACTGCTATTGAAAAACAATTGGATTATACAGTGTTTAGAGGATAAATTCAAAAATAGAATCAGTTTTCTTGCAGCATTCTTTTTTGGGAGGTTTATTTATCAAGAGAAAAAGAATATATATTAGCACTTATGTCCTCCTCCACTCTCCCAACAAAGTTACTCAGAGATATGCTGGGATACATGAAAAACAGAAAAGTGTTTAATCAGACGGAGCTAGCTAACGTTCTATCTATAACAAGTCTCACAGTTCTCCAGCTTTCAAAATAACGCAAAAAGAGGAATTAGGTAAGAAAGACAGCAAACAATAATCCTCTTCATAATAAAAGTATGGTAAACTTTGAAAAGATGTCATTTTGAAAGTCACACACCAATCACTACCTTATTTCAACATCTGAGGCTTTAAAAAGTAGTGACTGTGATTTTTGAGTTTCAAGATCTCTGCCAGCTTAAAATATCAGGCAATTTGCAAAAATGTAATTGATCAAAATTCAGTCATTTTGATAGCCCTATGTTAATTTTAAAGGGGTGAGATCATGCCAAGAGCTGAACAAACTGCAGCTTTTCTACACCAGTGCTCCACAGCATGCAGCCAAAACTAATCTATGATTAAGCTGAAAGCTTCTTCCTAACTTATATAAAGCTTACTGAACAGAAGATAGCCATATGAAGAGGAAAGTTCAATAGACACTGTCCTGATCTATGGCACCATAATGCAAATGAGCCCATACCTTTGGTGGAATTACCCTTATTTGTTCAAGGATAAGCAAGAGCAGAATTATCCTCTAACTGTTCTATAAAAGACAGCAAAATGAAATATCCCAAATTAAAATGAGTAGACTTTCTGCCACAGGTAAACAAATAAATTGTTATGCCTATTATCTTTATACATAATAGAATAAACATCAAGCACTGTATTGAACTATGATTCACAATTTAACTTTCTCAAATTATAGTTTGCAATAACCAGTGTCAGAGGTATTATTATTGGATTGTAAATTATTTCAGTATGCCAATAATGTATTTAACATTATAGCAATGTTTCTTTATAATCCAATTGCTTATTATTGATTTCAGGTATTACAATTATGATGAAAGAATTTTAGTTATAATAAAAAAATGCAGTGACTCCAGACAGCCATTTAAAATTTGTCAGATAAAATTTATCCCTTCTATTCTATTTTCCTGTTAGACTAGAAATTTATTTAGTTTGTTAATAATTGCTGGTTAAAGTTGTCGCTGCTTGGTCCAGGCCACCGCACAGTGTCCTGGGTACCTCCTGTGCGTTTACCCTCACGGTTCCCCATGAGACAGAGCGAACTGAACTGAAGACCTTAATCTTTCTGGGCAGTATTCAGACCTTCAGTGGCATCAGGCAGCTTGCTAAAACTTTAAAGCTTCTAGCAGGTTCATTCAACGAAGTGCTGAAGAAGGCTTGGGTGGTTTTCACCAGGTGACTGCCTGTGTTGTGTCCACTGCATCGCAAACAAGCCTTGGAGGTAATGGGAGAAGAGGTTCCCCTCTGCCTCATAGCACAGCCATGTGCTCCTGCTGGACAGCCTCGCTTAAAAATAGCTTTGTGCCTGTTGATTGGTGCCATGCATGATGATTCAGTCACACCAAGCAAACACCCATTAGCTGTCAATGCAGTGGAAATGCTGAAGCTGTTATTGTTGATACATTTTTAGAGTACATCACTCAGCTCTTGGGGGCCTCTCTCCAACTTAACAACAGCTCCAAAGTCTTGCAGGACTGGGGACTTCATCCTCTTGTGAGGTCAGGGAAAAGACATGACCTGTAAGAAGCCGCTGGTCTGAGCGCAGAGGTTGCAAGATTTCCTGCCTGGTAGGAAGTCCCATAGCAAAGCAAAGCCGAAAGAGGCTTTCATTACTTGTGCTGGAGTACTCCCTAGGTTGTGTGGAACTAGCTTTTGGTAGGCTATGTCTGTCCATGGTCACTCTGCAGTGCTGGAACTGTGCAGGGCAGTACCATGCATGTTGCCTGACAGGCCTGGGAACTAAACTGGGATCGACATGGAAAGAATCATGGAATGGTTTGGGATGGAAGGGATCTTTAAGACCATCTAGTTCCACCCCCCCTGCCATGGACAGGGACACCTTCCATCGGACCAGGTTGCTCAAAATGCTACCCAGCCTGGCCTTGAACACTTCCAGGGATGGGGCAGCCACAACTTCTCTGGGCAACCTGTTCCAGTGCCTCAACACCCTCACAGTGAAGAATTTCTTCCTAATATCTAATCCAAATCTTCCCTCTTCCAGTTTAAAGCCATTACCCCTTGTTCTATCACTACATGCCCTTGTAAAAAGTCTCTCCCCAGCTTTCTTGTAAGCCCCCTTTAGATACTGGAAGGCTGCTCTAAGGTGTCCCCCGAGCCTTTGCTTCTCCAGGCTGAACAACCACAACACTCTCAGCCTGTCTTTATAGGAGAGGTGCTCCAGCCCTCTGATCATCTTTGTGGCCCTCCTGTGGACTCACCCAACTGGTCCGTGTCCTTCTTGTGTTGGGGGCCCCAGAGCTGAAGGCAGTACTGCAGGGTGGGTCTCACAAGAGCGGAGTAGAGGGGAGAATCACTGCCCTCGACCTGCTGGTTACGATTCCTCTGATGCAGCCCAGGATATGTTTGGCTTTCCGGGAGCAAGAGCAAGAGTGCCTCTGAGTACCAGGTCAGGGAAACACCAAGGGGACACTGCTCCCTGCCCTACTGTGCAGCTAGAAAAAAGTTGTCAAACACTGCAAAAGGCTTGAGAGGAGAACCACATAAATGTCTCATCAGCCAGAAAGCATACTTTTTATGAGGCAAGAAAGAAGGCTGAATTCTCAGCTTACTGAAGAGAAAGCTGAGAAGTGCCAGCCTGTGTGAAGAAAAAGCCCTGTACTACAAGAAAGGATGTCTTCTAGTTTCATCAGGTCAAGGGCCTAATGAAGTCTAGTTGCAGGAGCTCAAACTAGTCTACTTCAAAGCAGGACTCACAGAAGACAGCAGAAAGTGTAGAATAATTACCTGCTGGATGAGTACAGCAGGGGAAGCAGCATGTTCTCTATTTCTCTAAGTCTCACATGTGGAGGAGGAGGAGCAGACGTCTTTTCAAAAGAGTTGCTGTAGTTTAACTACACCCTATTTGGGAAACTGCAGGAATCCCAGACAACATGACCCAGCCTGTGCTATGCAGGAGCTCAACTAAATCTTCATCACAATGCCCTTCATCCTTAAAAAGCAACACGACAACACCTAGTGCCTGCTTGTGCCAGATGAGTTAGAACTGGGTTTGCTGTTGCTCAGCAGTTGTTCCTACCTGCACAGCCAAAGACCCCAGAGAAAACTAAGGATCCTATAGCAGGCTTTGCTAATCATGCAGATCTTTATCCCTATACTATAAAGACCTATAGAATTTATGGCCATTGCAGCTTTGGGCAGTCCCAGACATCCCAGCTCACAGTGACCACAGTACTGCCCAAATATCTGCTCCCACCTATTTATCTATTTTGGCTCCCAAGTTGTTCAAATGCACAGAATTAGTAAAAACAATTACCTGGGGACGACTCAGAAGTTACTTGCATTCTGCCCTGGGAAGATATATTTTATCCAATGCAGTATCTATTGCTACAGACCACTCTGGCTGTTCAGTGCTAGGATCTGGCACTCTCTCACAGGTCTTTCTACAGACACCAACAATGGCAGTTCTATCTAAATAAACCAGTATCTCTGACACCTTCTTTGCTACGCCTCAGGATATATTCACCTGCCTCAGTGGTGTTTTCTTCCACATCGTTACAGACAGGCCCAGCGGTATCTTTTCTTTCTTTTCCCTTTTTTTTTTAAAAAAAACCCCAAAACAATCAGCACACTTGATGAAGCTCTCTACTCCTTGCTGGAGATCGCCTTTTTCTCATTGCAGTACCTGGCAGTCTCTGGGAACACACGCAGTTCAGGTAAACAGATGGGTTGCAGCCTACCGGGTCATTCAGCCAGCAGGAAATTGAATCTTTACACCACCACTTCTCTTCCTTGCTACTTAAAAGGGCCCAGTAATTCTGCAGTAATCTTCCTGATGCTAGTGTCAAAGCTGAATTGTCAGTCCTGTCACTGTAGTTACATTGGGAATGTAAATAGAGTCAAAAAATGCATAAGAAACCCTGTCAGTTGCTGTCCAGTTCAGTTCAGAAATTGCTCCATGTTACCGATAGAAAATGAGTCTGTTATAGAATGACAGTGTTGGCCAACTGTTAGATCATAACCATCCTCAGGGAGGACCAAAGGACCTGCATTTTACTGCTAGATATGCCTATGTATTTGCATAAGACACTGGGTCTCCCATGTCTAGCTTTCTGTTCTCACTTTTTGTCTCACTTAGAGTAAGAAGTAGTAACAAGGACTCAAAAAGCAAAGATTTCTCTCCTTCAGTAAAGCTGTGGTTTTGGCCAGGGCTTCCTTTCCAACTCACTGTCATTAAGCATAAAGAACCACTCTTTGAAGAAACTTTTCCTATTTTCCTTTTTTTTTTTTTTTTCTGCACGTACTAAGATAACCACTTTGGGCACCCTTCTTTAACCCTCACTGAAAGCAGTATTCAACAAGCTGCACAAGCAGAATAGTTTGTCCATGAAAAGGGAACAACATTTATTGACTTTGTAAAACCTCTGAACATTGCTTCACTCCTCAGCATCATCCAGAGGTGATGCTGCACTTCCCACCACTTAAAAAACATACAACATTGTTCTAAAGAGCTCTTACACCAAGTTGTTCTGTTTCTGCCTCATGAACACACAAGTGTCAATGTTCTCAGTAAGCCTGAATTCAGACATTTTTCTTTGAAAAACCTAGGCAATTCTAACTTCCAAAGAGACTAAACAAAGATCACCCACTATGGAAAACATCAGCTTCACACGTTAGTCCCCACCTGACTCACAGCAAAGAGGCAGTGGTCACAGGGGAATATTGAGTGCTCACTACTCTGGTGAGCAGGAACACAAAAGCCCTTTTGATGGATGTGCCACAGTTTCAAAAAAAATGAAAGCACAAATAAGCCATGGTGGCAAACATACATTGATTGTTAATAGTTACATGAGGACAAGATGGAAAAATGGTCAACTGCACACTAGAACCCACCCAAACTCCTTGACTCACTTGCTTTCCCTATGGTGAAAATATTCCTCCATCACCTGCTAAAGAATAACAGAGTACACTGAATCAAATTACCAAAGAGCACCTTTCTCCATCCCTTTGAAGTGAAGCAAGGCATCTTCACAGAGATGAGTAATTTCTTGCTATTTTGCCTTGCAGGTGGTAGTTTGTTCCGTTCCTCCCCACTTCAACCACAGGATAGTGAAAGGTGCCAGGAACAGTTCTCAAGAAATAACTCAAGAGTCAGCACCAGTTACCATCAGCTCTGGATCCTAGAACCTGCTATCATTGTGGCAATCAGGGTGCCACCAAGAGAAACCAGACCTCTGTTAGAGGGAGAACAAAGTTGTCCCAGACTCTTAAAGGATGAGATGCTCATACAAACTTTTGTCTGCTGTTCCCACTGCCTGCAAAAGAGCATGCCTGGCTATCCCCTCAAAGAAGAGGCTGCTGGAAGAAACAGAAGCCAAGGAGCTGGTTGCCCACTGGGAACAAGACTGTCCATGCCCCCTTGCCCAGGGAGCCCCATCCTGTGAAGTGCTGGAAAATTTTGCTCACAGGATTTATCAGCCTTCACAGTGGAATGAGTCTCAGTTCTCTGCAGTTCTCCTCACTCGGCCTATTGATGCCCTCTAACATCACCTAGCCTTCAGGTCAAGGAGAAATGGCATTGTCTACACATACCCCCTTGCCTCAGAAGATCAGAAGGAACAGACCTTGCTGCCTCATCTCACGTATAACATGAGTTACTTCTCTATGCCTTACTTTTCAACACTGGAGGTGGCGCAATGGAAAAAACATAAATGTTGCCAAGCCCAACCCATCAGTTTGAAATTGTTAAGTTCCCACTTGAACTGCCTTAATAATTTCTTATATTTTATGTAGTCACAAAAGATCAGAAATTTCTGGAGGCCCAACTACACTCTGAGCCAATTCCCACAGATCACAGCACGGTGACTGTCGAATGACTTACTCGGAAGTAATGTCTCTTCTTCTTAGCTCTCCGTCTCCAAACTAACTCCATCCAGGCAAAAGTTAGACAACTAATTGCAGTGAAACATTATCAGAAATGCAGTTGCTCAAATGCATTCTCAGATTTGCCATTACAAACAAATGCTATTCCCTCAAGGTTACTAGTCAATACCTCTTAGTTGGTTTCAGATGACTCAGAGGCTGAATGCAAACCTGTCTCTCCTACTGTTATAAATTATTGTCTCTTCTCACTGTTTTCAAGAGCTTTACAGTCTAGCAGTACAGCAGATGCTAATATACTACCACAGACTTTCTAATTGCTTTCTAATGTATTTATACTTGTGGTGTGTATTTACAATCCAAATATCCACAATTATTGTGATCAGATTATGTCTACAAACCACCAATTACGGGCTGGCTAGAGATGCATCAACACAACACTATTTCTGTGTGTGAAGGTTACAGTTTTGTGTGCTTAGACTGCAAACAGGAAACTTGAGCCTTTCCCCATTTATCATCTTATCGTTTCCCAGCCTTTTGTAATTGAAGAAATACCTTTCCTTGTGCCTGGGGGTAGAGCGGGGGGAATAAACCATATTGTACAATATTGCTACTATGTCTTTAACCTACAACTCATTAGAAATTAGACTGTTCCCTGAATATTGACTTCTTAATTTCATCCCCCTTTGCCTTTGTTTGCTTCCATGCATGCACAGAAATACATGTGCCTTGGTTTTTGCTTCATACAGATTCACAAGCAGTTTCACAGAGTTTCTTTCCCAATGCCTTGCAGATACCCAATGGTAGATGGAGCCTGGTTTTATAGCTTTTAATGCTCTAGAAGTAGCTGTGATTAAGATAACCGGGGGAAAACCAGACTAACACTGCCAAATATGCCTGTGACAGACGGCAAAGCACAAGGCAATAATGCAAACAGGAAGCCTAGAGAGGAAAAGTAGCAAAGAGTCTTTAGAGCACGGGGCAGCATTAGGTTACATAGGAAATACAATCAAGTCTTTCAAAATGTCTGAATTATCACATTTTGCATAAGGACAATGTCAAATAAGAAGATGTATTTCAGTTCAGATCAAAGTGTGGTTTTATTTCTCCCTTCTATGAGTGCAGTCTCCATTTGTTTCAACTGACTATTTTGGGGAACTGTTTTGCTTAATTTCCTTTTCAGATTTTAAAACTCTTTTTTTCCTCCTGTTGCTTTCTTAAACAGTGTCTCACTGATGTGGGGAGCTCTTTTCAGTACTCTGGTCTGGTGATTGGCACAATCGCACCTGTTTCTGACACAAGATGGTATAAACAGAAAACTTCAGAAAGATCTAGACACAGAGGAGAATTCAGACATACAGTGCGTCACACAGGTTCTCTGACGGGAGTGATGGGAGAAGACCCCAGCAGCCAGATGGGAAGGGTAGGATCATTGTCCACATGTGTCCAAAGTGTGGGAAGAAAAGCATATTCCTAGAGAGAGGAGACTAAAAAGGGTTCCACCTCGATCTCTTTGTTGCTTAAACTCTACAAGTTTTTTGGTGGTGTGAATTGTGCCTGAATTTTGAGAGACAGAACAACTCCAAATACAATTCCACACTACAGGTGTACATTGAAATAAACGCTTTGGTGAGTCCAAGGACATTAAAGCTGTTTGTTTCCGCACAGTTTGTAGGAGGAAGTTTCAGAACAAGACTGGGTTTTTCCCCCTGCTATTTTCTTGTGATGCAAAGTCATGATAACTTTGTTTGAGAAACATTGTCATTCCAGATAAAAATCACTCCTGTCTATAAATTAATGATATAAATTTGTAAAACCTTTGACCACAAGATTATAGAATCATAGAATCATAGAATGCTTATGGTTGGAAGAGACCTCAAAGATCATCAAGTCCAACCTTCTACCCAATGCCAGCATGCCCACTAAATCCACAAAACCATGTCTCGAACTGCCACATCTAAA
>NW_009630621.1:19230-26929 GCF_000690535.1 Cariama cristata | reverse complement strand
TCTCTTCCAACCATAACAGTTCTATGATTGAATAAAATATAATCCTAGAGAGATAATCCAGAGAGCCTTCATTTTTATACTTTGTCTATCCATCCATTTATACTTTGGCTGTCCATCTCTGCACAGACCCAGATAATTTCAGCCAATCAATGGAAACAAAGTTGAGTATTGCTGTCCCAGGCTCAGTCCCATAAATGCAGGAGCTGGGCTCCCTGTGTGTGCACAGTTTTCAGCTCGGTGGGCAGACTTCCAGGCTCAGTGGAGAGTGCAGCAGGTAGATCTCATGAGACTCATGACAGGAAACTATGGCTATCAAATGCTTTAAGATGTCTTTGAAGTCTCAGCTGTGAATAATCATAACATTTCCACAAAATTGACATAAATTCTATGGTGATTATACTCTGTTCACCTTAACTGAGGTATAAAGCTGTGGCACTGAGTGGCAAGTGTGCTCATGAAATCGGATAGCCCACACTGTAATTTGTAAAACTGGAGTGCGTGTTTGGCCGTTGGATAAAATTGGAACAGCTTAACTTGGTGTCATCAGTCCTAATAACATTAATAAAACTTTTTTCCTGGATGGTCATTTTTGCCAATAATCCTCAAAGTATTTTACAAAGTTGACAAGTATAATTAACTCTAGTTTGTAGGATAATAATTCGAGGCACAGAGGAGTCTGGTATTAGTACTTACAGTCCGAGTTTTGCATGCCCTGCACACCAGACTGCTTTCTTGGTGCTGTTAAATCCACACTTTGAACCAGCAGATTCTGAATTCATACCTTTTTCTTCCCCAATGCCCTTTCAATATTTTATGTATGATATCTGTCTATAAAGGACTTAGGCTGGTTCCAAATAAAAAAAAAAAATAAATTTGTTGTTACTGGAATATTGTTTTAGTTCCAAAGCATTGTGAGAAAAGAAAGCAGGTGAAAAGAAAGTAGGATAGATTTCTGAATGCAGTAATATCACTTGGGAGGTCAATTTGTCTTTTCTAAACTGTCTGTCCCAAGATGCTGATGTTCTTTAGAGACAGTGAAACAGGAAAACACAAGACATTGGCATAAAGCCCTTAGACAGACAAATTAACAAAAGCAATTAGCAGGTATAAAACAACCAGCTCTACTTTTCTTCTAAGCTCAAGTGTTGCCTTCACCCTCTCACGTAGCAGTAAGTATGAACAGAGCCAGACATACTGGGTTTAAAGGTTCAAACACTTCCTCCTCCCCTGCCCAACAAAGAAGAGAGATGTCCAAAATATTTCCAAAGCAAATTATAATGGAGCCAACCACAAGAATGTCCTCCCATTTCACAGTGGCTTGTACCAAGCTGCTCTCGCTGTTTTCCCAGTGGAGCCGAGCAGAAGAGTCGCAGCGTGCTGCACTTCGACCTCAGCCCCGTCAGCCCTTTCCAGCCTCAGGAATCTCAGGGTAATTTATGACCAGCTGCCCTCTGCCTCTGTGGCCGTCTAGGTAATTAGCAATGTACCGGAGGGGACTTGCTAAAGGGTGAGAGCCATGCACTTTGGATCACCCTCCATCACAGATGCATGGGTCTCTTGGCGTGCTTGGTGCCGAGTTTGCGGGTGGACATGTTGTCTGCATGGCACTGCTCCATTTTTGAAATGCGCAACTAGAAATCCAAAAGAACTACACCAGTGCTTGTTCTTACTTTCTGACAGTTTGGCTTTTTTCTGGAGTTTTTCAAGACCTTTCTCTTGGCTTTGTTAAAAGTGGTTTCCAGCTCAAACATCCTATTTTTAACAATATCCTTCATTGCACAGCTGTCGAGGGCAAGAGCCACAAAAGGTCTTGAGCGCTTAACTTGTCCTCACTATCCCTCTAAGCTCGTATGAAATCCAAATCCCTGCGTTACCTCCCACCTAACCATGGAGATGCCTCCAAGGCACCATCAGCTATATTCCCTAAGTTTGCCACAAATCCTTGCTCCTGGCAATGCTAAACAGCAAACAGTCTAACCCATGCTGATTCTCGAAATCCTTCCAATCCTCTTTTAAGTATACACCTGTATGTGTCCAGGAATACACTTACTAGTGGGGAGGAGACGTGATTAAGGAAGCTTTAACCCTCCTTTAACACCGCATGGTGTGGCACATACCCTCTGTGACAGCACCGGGAAGAAGCTGGCAGGAGCAGAGTCCTTCACCTACAGAAGAACTGCATGAGCCTTCAGCTCTATACCGTTATTCAAAGGACACTGTCCTATAGCGTATACATGGCTTTCATATCCTGGCCTATAGTTAAGGAAGCCTGTACTTCCTCCCAGTATAACATTCTTTTTATAGCTCTTCATAACTTCATAAATTTAACAACTTTGTAAATTTAGTCATTTGGGCTGAAATTTTAGAAATGCGGAGCCCAAGAAAAAAATATCCATGGTTTTAGAGTATAAAACACAACAAAACCCAAATAGGTGTTTCATTAAAAAATTCTACTATCCCTCTTATCTGTAGCAGAGATTTGGAATTCAGCAAGGGGCTTACCCTACTGTCAGAGACATGCCTTTTCCTGCGAAAACCTTCTCCGGTGAAATTACCCGGTGAAATTATCCTACGAAATGAGCCTTTGGGAACTCTGAGGTCGCACACACTCCACAGAGATTTTTTTTTTTTTTTCAAGTTTAACAGCTTTGGAGTTTCCTCCAGCCCTGAGCCAAATATGAGTTTCCAGATAATTTGCTGCTCTTGGCTGTGGAAGGGGTGCTGGTAATGCTGGGGGAGTTGGGAGCTGGAGGATGTCTCTCGTGTGCTCCCATTGCTCCTCCTGCTGGAGTCGGGCAGCAGGAGGGAGGGTGCTGGGGAGGGAGGTGGGTAACACGGCAGTCGGGTGGGAGACGGGTGTAAGCAAAAAGGCAGACCCTCAAATATGGATTTTGAGCTGGTCGTTGCTGCTGGGGTTGTCTGTTATGGTTTTTCCCACAATTACTGGAGCTGGCAATTCATATAGTTTTTAAATGAAAAAGGAACTTTCTGTGCAAGCTTTATGTGCTGTCAGCTGGAAGAAAAGTAATTCTAATTATCAGGGGAGATATAAGCACAAGTGTTCGCAGCACCAAGAGCGGGAATCACAGCAAGAAAGCAGATGGGGCCTCTTACTCCACTCTTTTCTCCCCAGGTAGTCCCCAACTACTATTTCCCACATCCTCACACGAGGTATGGTATTGCCATACAGCAGATCCTGGGTCTCTATGCTTCTTGTTCACCCCTGAGACTACTGATCCTGAGCACTGGATGAGATCGAGATTGTTTGGAAGAGATAGGATGTGTTCATTTCATTTGAGCTGTTATCATGGACTTTCTGTACATGGAAAGAAAACTGAAGTGGTAAAGGCTACCTAAACTGTGGCATTTCCTAATTTCTTGCTTGCCTTTGTGACTTAAAGCTCTTGAAGCATAGAAGGATGTGTGCATTCATGTGTACATGATATAATTTTTTCCCCAGCTAATTTGTGTCTGGGTTAACACAGACATCAGACTGTCTAGTGTGAAAATATACAATATACTAGGTAAATATGCAGTCAGAAACTGCCTTTTTGCTATGGGTTGCAAAGCTGAGAGACACCACAAATAGGATAACAAGGAGAGTTTCATGAATTCAGTTGCTCAATAACCTAATGCAGCTTTTTCAAAGCCTCAGCGGTGGATTCCTGTCTCCAGGCTCTCTTGTGGTCAAGGAAGTGTGAGGAGCCACAAATGACAGCATGGTCTTGGCAGCAGCATGCTGGCTTTGCAAGTCTTGTAGAACTCTGGTACTTCAGGACCTTAGGTTTTCATTCACTGCAGAAGTAAAAAAAGCATATGCCTGATTTTTTTTTGTGATTTTTTTTTCTGTCTCCTGTACTTCATGCACACACTCTGGTTTGTATATGTGTGAGTCTGAGAATGAAAGAGGAAACGGACGGATTTATCTATTTCACATCACTTTTCAGTAATGTTATTAGATGGAAAATGAAAAATATGAAAACCCATCAAGCATTAGAAAAGCATTTTTAGAAATGGAGACAGCAGACAGAACTGAAAATAGCTTTCTGAGATTGTATCAAATTTGATATGGACATGTTTGAAATTTCTCAGCGAATATGGGAGGGAACACAATTATTATATGTAGTTGTGACAGAGATCTTAGGCAGCTGGATATCCACTTTGAATTTCAATACAGTGGTTTTCTAAGTAAGTATCTCTCACCACAAGAAGTACTCAAGGTCTGAAGTCCTTTCTAATTGTAAAGACAAAAGCTTTTATTTTGAACTGTGTGAGAAAGACTTGCCTGTTGAGAACCTTGGTGAAGGAAGGTGTTCAGAAATTACTCCTGGTAAATGGGAGAGGACTAAAGCACTGTTCCCCCACCGCAAGAGCAACTCTTCACTGTGCTGTGGGTGCCTGCTCTTTGAGACACTGGGCAGGACAAGCTCCTCCAGAACTGGAGAGTAGCAGAGCTTCCTCTAGAGCTGTCTCAAATCATGAAAACCAGGTTAAAAAAAAAAAATGCTCAAAGATCAAAGTGAAAATCCTATTCCTTTAACCATGTCTTCCTAGACAGTAATACATAACTGAAGTTAAAATTCCTTTGGGAGACAGGTTTTTCAAAATTCAAGACACTGCTTTGGAGAGTTCAGAATTTTTATGGGCTTAGACACACAAAGTGCACTCAAAGAGCAGGGGAAGATAAACAAGAAGTAATGGGGTTAAAATTCAACAGGAACAATTTAGGTTTGACAAGAGGACAAACTTCTTAAAGTTAAGACAACATAGCGCTTGAGAATTTGAGTTTATCATTGCAGGGTGGTTTTTAGAACAGACAAACGTGTCAAGAACAACATGGATGATGTTCAGCCTTGTCTTCAATGTCTTCTTAAAGTCTTTTCCAGACTTCCAGACTTTTATTCTAAATTTCAGATGTCACACACATGTGTAAAACTACATCGGAAAGACATAGTAAGATTACAAAGCAGGCTTCAAAATGTTCATAAAAACTAGACTTTATGCTTCTCTATGTCATTTTCCTATCTTTAGCTGCCTGCACACACATATGAAACAGCCAGCAGCGTTATTATTGCCTGTCCGCCATTTTCAGTAGCAGCAGTAGCATTGGGGCTAGTTTGTACTCAGTTGTTTCACTCCTAAGTCATTTTTCTGTTGTTTACTAATATTCGTCAGATGGACTGACAAAGAGGGACTCAGCTTGTCCTGACTGTCCATATTTTGGCCTCAAACATCCTCCTGTGGCAAGCAGGCCTGCTTAGACACCCCAACATCACCCATCCCAGCAGCATGTCTGACACAGAAGAGAATTATCAAGAGGACTTCAGAGTTGGGCAGAATGCTGTGGGATACAGCCTGAGCTTTTCTATACAGAACTATAAATTCAAACCCAGAATCTGGTGTAGGTAACAGTGGTGGGAATATCCAAGCTGTCTGTCTTTGATGATACATGAGTGTCTGAAATTCAGATCCACACAGGGAGAGGAGGAACTACAACAGCAGAGTTTACAGACATGGGGACTAAATAGCAGGTCTCTTTCTACTCCAGACCTAAATGATGATCAAAGGGTAAACTGACATTTGCAATGCATTGTCAGTGACTCGTCTGGATCTGCTACCAAAACAGATTAATTTGTCCACCAGTCTCAGGCTTGTTCTGCTAGCTGTTACGGTGGGATGGATTTAAGACCAGTTTTGGAGTAGATACAAATGTAATGATATTTCACATCCTTGCTGCTAATGGTGAGACTAAAGGTGTTTGAAAGATACAAAGAGACTGAAGAGATGCTGTCGACCTTTTACCAAGGTGATCTTTGATTTTGGTCTTCTTCAGCAGAGCTTGGACAAAGACCATCAGTTCTACCATGAATGTGTTTGCCTTGCGACAGGTGAAGACCGTACATGCTCGTGACATGTATGTGTAAGCACACAGCTTCGCCTGATTGTCTGTAACAAAAATGCCCTCTGAAATATAAGAACTTTTAATTGCCTTTTCTACCAGCAAAAGAGGAATGAATGACACTACAGAGGCTAGAAGGACTGTCAAGTTTGCTGGGCAAAATCTTTGAAGTATTTAATCACGTATCAGTATTGTTTCACTTAAAATAGTAAAGGTGCAATAGCAATTCTGGTATGTCTCTATAAATTTTCTAAGTTTGTATGGGTGTGAACGTTGTATCTATGGTTTCACAACCAGCTAGAATCTGCAAAGCCTCAGAGGAACCACTTTGTCAAAGTGATGACTGCTTAGATGATTGGTTACAATCTGAGTCAACACTTCCCCAGATACAGAGATGAAGATGACACTACAATAATTGTCAAAAATTTATGATCTCAAAATTAGTGGTTTAACTCCCTTTTTGCAGCTATTGGCTCCTTTTTCGCAGCTCCATTTTTACACTCTAGCTCTGTCTCATTTCGTGCAAATTTAATAGGTAACTCTTCCATTTCTTTTTCTGCTCCTCATTGTCACTTGTGCATTAAGAGAGACAGAAGCCTTGAGGAAAAAACTGTATGTGATGAGATAACTAAAGACTGTACCATAATTTACAATGCCAGAAGGCAATGTTTTGAAGTTGATTGACACCCTTAATTCTGGCATTTATCAGCTTTTAAGTGCTTGATTCTGCAACTATAAAATGTTCTTTCAGGTTTTGTTGGATTATTTATTTATTTATTTTTAAATGTAATATCGTAGGTCTCCAAAAAAACCTCACTCTCCCTTCGCCCTCCGTGGTTCATCAGGTGCCATCTTGCTGACATGCAGCTGGGTCGGGGGAAGGACTGGACTATACTGATGCAAACTATGGACCAACCACTGTTAAAACTAAACGCGAAAGCAGCAGTGGGAGTAAACTATCATCTTCTACCAGAGCTAGGTAGAGGTGAGAAAACTTCACCAGTAATTTTCACAGACATTTACTGACTTCAAAGGAATAATGAGCAACAGAAATGCTGGGAGTCATCCAGACTGCAATGGGCACAAACCCAGGGCTTATTCCTTCTTCCCTTTCCTCTCTGACTTCTCCCAGTCTTTCTTACTTCTGACACTTTACTTAATCCCATCCTTCTCCCCTAGATGGTCTCAAACACAGCTGCTCAACACACAGCAGAAAAATACCTGGTGTCAAGCTATGCATGTCGGCATTTAATGTTTCCCTGGATGGATAGACTGAAGAACAGACAGACAAATAGATAAAAGCTCCTAAATAGGTGGACTGGCACAAGCAGAGGTATGCTTTTCTTTGACCTGCTAAATATCTGATAACAGAATTTGTATTCTCACTGTGTTCAAAAACTGCATTAAAAATATTTAGGGACATGTTATTCTAAATTTACAAAATCTAGAGTCAGCACTTGTCCATACATATTAAAACCCCATATAAACATGGGCATATTTGACTCCATGCTAACAACTTTTTTTTTCTGTAGAGGTTTTCTTTTTGGTCACTCATGTGGTGTAGAAGATGATTTTCAAGAAGCACAGTAAGTAAATTCAGTAAGGCCCAAGGAAGTGGGTATTGTCATCTGTTAACTACCATGTTGAGCTTTGAAGTTAGAAGAAGCCACAGTGCTCACCACACCGCCATAGTCAATTTTTGAGTGGTAATGTCTTCCTCCAGATGTCATTATGTCAACCACTGTAATAATCTGCTCTCTCTCGAGCTTTGAAGGTTTTTTCTGATCAGTGTCTAGGATT
>NW_009630621.1:0-19214 GCF_000690535.1 Cariama cristata | reverse complement strand
GACCTTAGGGGAACAACTGCCGAAAAGTCATTGTGAAATTTTGCAGGATCAGATTACTGTGGTGGAAAGAGGGTGAGAGTCGAAGATAACTTTAGACAAATCCGTCTAACTCAGTTTGTTTCATACAGGTTGTCTGATTGCACAAAGCCTTATTTCCTTGTCAATAAGAAGAAAATATTACTGCTTAATAGCAAGAATATGGCTGTATTCTGCCCCAGCAGAATGGACCTTGTAGCAAAATCATTTTGTTCCCTTAAGATAGTAATTTTCTATTGATATGCAGGTATAGTGTAAAAAAATCTTTGTAAGAATGATGCTTTATGAATGACTAAATGTTCATCAACTATTTATTATCAGATACCATGTACTGACAGGACATCATGGTTTCTGCTCTAATGCTTTTTACCCTTTATCTCTTTAACCTCTACCTTTTGAGTAACTCCTTTTCTGTAGAAAGACTCTTTCACGTCTGTTATGGCTGTGAAATGAAAATTAGCTTGCTTAGATCCTCACTGTCTCAACTAAAATATGATCCAGAGCTAGCCAAAACCTCTGTGTAGCATCCGTTAATATATTAGCCTTACAGTGCTATTTACCCATGGTGAAACAAGAAGCCAGTGAGATCACCAGAAACTGAGTTTGTGTATCCTATACGCAACTCCAGTGCCTTGACCACAACACCATCCTTCTCTTAAATCAGTCACATTTGGTTTTGATTATCCAAAATTTCATTGATGAGGTTTCGCATAAGCAGAACAGCACCAGCATTGGGCTAAAAGGAGCAGTCAGCTGGACTATTCCAATTCTAATGGCTTCTGTGGGCTTGAATTGGTATTAATGAGGACAAGATTTGCCCTTCTATTACTTGGCCTACAAAAGGATTTCTGTATGCAATGCTTGAGAGGTATGGATAAGGGGAGAAAGACAGTCAAGGTATGGCTTTGTGCAAGTCAGCTACTTGGTCTTTTTGTTCAGGTTTTTTTCAGATGATAAAATCTCATGGTCAGTCATTCCTTGAATATATCGATCTTGCATCAACTTTTTTCAGGATAAGAAGTGCTGAGTATTGTTAACAATAATTCATGTGTAGTCATATGTTTCAGTCAAGACCTGTATGACGTTCAAGACTTGTATGAAGCCCATATAAAGAGGTTCTCCTTGAACTCAGGTGACCATGGTCTGTAGGTGGGGAGAGAGTTTGGCTTCCAGCCTAACTGCCTTCAGGAAACATGCTCTGGTAATCTATGAGGAATGAACAATTTTTAATTCAACAAATCTTGATAATTTGCACCTAAGAGCTACCTGAAAGAGATTTTGGTGAGTTGATACCAATTTTTAATAAACATAGAAACTCAGGAATATTCCAGAAGATCAAAACTGATGTGCAAGATTTCAAGGTAGAAAACTGAGATGATGCAGATAACTAACCAGGTAGCTAAGACTGATATTGTTTCAATTCATGGCAAAATTAAAGGAATGCAGAAAAGTGATTGAATAAGTAAAGAATTTAGAAATAAGGTATATTTGGGGTCACTCAGTAAGTTCAAATCAACCTGATCCGTTTCCAAACAACACATTTGGTCTACGATAATATCTTCTGTGATATATGAGGTGGATAGGCTTTTGTAATGTCCTTTGACTGTGCCACCATTCTCCTTGAGCATTGCACATTCTCAATAGCACATATGTGAAATGGCTTATGAAATTATTAGCTAACAGATCTCAGAAACAGGAATGTCAACAGGAAATTAGTTTTGACTATGGTGCATCCACTGGGCTGCTACAGGGTTTGGTATAATGTGTCATGTCATTCAGTGCTTTGATCATTGTTCTGAAAACAAGTATAAAAATTGCTGCTTGTAAAATTTTCAGATTACACAAAGTTTCCAGGTGGCTAAGTAATAAATGAAGACAGAACCTCAACACTGAGTGACCTGGATCATTCAGTAACCTCATCCCAGTCAAGCAAAAGATGGTTTAGCAGGTGCAGATGTAAGTATAGCTCTAGAAATAAGTAGCGCAGACTGTGCACAAGATCTTCAGACCAGCAGCAGATGCTTTTCTGGAAAATATGGGTAGTTATATTAAAGTTATGCTTTGGCCAGGCAAGACGTGACCCAGGACAGGGGTAGTGAAGTTAACTGTAACAGTCTGTTATGTACAGTGGGTCAGACCACAGTATTTCAAAGTTTTCAGTTTTAGACCACAAGAATCAAGTTCACCTGACCACAGGTATACACTTAAAATATAGACTTTTGCATAGAAATAGTCACTCTGGACTCTCTTTACAGTCACAGAATCATAGAATCAAAGAATGGTTTGTGTTGGAATGGACCTTCAAAGATCATCCAGACCAACCCCTCTGCCATGGGCTGGGACATCTTCCACTAGATAAGATTGCTCAAAGCCCCATCCAGCCTGATCTTGAACACTTCAAGGGATGAGGCATCCACAACTTCTCTAGGCAACCTGTTCCAGTGCCTCACCACCCTCACTGTGAAGAATTTCTTCCTTATGTCCAATTTAATTCTCCTCTCTTTCAGTTTAAAACCATTGCCCCTTGTCCTGTCACTACAGGCACTGGTAAAAAGTCTTTGTCCAACTTTCTTATAAGCCCCCTTCATATATTGAAAGGCCACAATAAGGTCTCCCTGGAGCCTTCTCTTCTCCCAGATGAAGAACCCCAGGTCTTACATTAGTCAACAAGGACAGATCCATTTTAAAGTCATGATATATCTCTTCCAAATACGGATAACAAAAACAAGCTAGATGAAGTAATCCCCAAGGGATCCTATTTCTCTCCTTTGCTTATAGAAGATGCCTGGGTCACTATCCTTGATGTAGATATCCTCACTGTAGCTTTCTAAAGATATGCAAGATGAATTCCAGCTCAAATGACAACAAAGGAAGCAAATTCCCTTGAAGTCAAGAGACATTAACATATCTCTTACTAAATTATACCTTCAGAACAGCGTATATGAGGAATAACTTAATTCACTGTTAAAGAATCTCAAATTCAACTGACAACTTATTTTGGAAGATAGTCTGAGAAATGATGAAAGGGCCCAGTTTTCAGAAACAGTTTGTCCTGATTTCTCAGCGCACTTTTTGAATCACAGACTGTGTACCCCTCAGGTGAGGTTTACTTAATCAGTAGCCACCTTCAAAGTCTCATTTCATTTATATCATGATATTGCAGATTGAGTGAAACAGTGTTTTCATGGTATTAATGCCATTAGTTTACTCTTAAAATCCATTCTTCAAAGCGAAATTCAACAATAACATCAATGCATTCTGACTGGTGGAGACTTCAGGGTGTCTTTATCACAAACTCAACCACATCTGTCATTCAAGCAAGTCTACTGACATTTCCAATGATGAGGAAGGGAGAATGGCAGGCCTGTTCACCCCTACATGTCTGGCTTGCCTCCCTGATGTGACATCATTGCTCATGCCCTACTCCAGCATAATCGAGCAGGTCAGTGGTTATTCCAAGCTTCACCCATTCCAGATTCCACCCTTAACCCTCCAAAATGAGTCTTTTATAGTTAAATGATTCACTTATTAGGTAAAATAAACATGAAAATAATGTCAAATTAAAATAAAGCGGAGCAGCATGAAGCTAAATTCAGACTGACACTGAGCAAACAGTCTGGCTGGAATCATTATATTCTTTTGGAAACAGGCACGGATATGGGAGCATGGATCCAATTAGTTTCAACTGGGACGACCCTTCCTGTTCCTGGCTCCCTGAGCTTAAATCTCACAGTTTAGATGTTAATTTAGAGTTAGGGACAACTCTCCTGCAGTTGCCATCTACGGGAACTCAAGAAACTGCAAACTGTGTTCTGAGACCAAGATAACAAAAGAAAAGTATTGAAAAGTATGTAATTTATCATTTGCAAAGATCTTTAAGACCTTGGTCATGCAAATGTTCATCAGACCTTGGCTTCTGTGAAAGCCTGAAGAGAGAGCCAAGTCCAAGCCAGGTTCACCAAGTCCAAGCATTGATCTTCATATCTGGAGCCAACAGACAGGCCAACATACACAGAAGAAAAACGAGTGGAGAGGGATGTGCAAGGGCTGCACTGCAACTGCTTAAGAGAAGTGCTAGACCACTCTTTTAGGCTTGCTGTTATTAATTGGGCTCCACAAATGATTTACTACATGCACTACCAGACCACTGCTACAACCATTCATTGGTTTTCCTGCTACTGTCCCTTATCTCACCCCAGCAGATACAAAACGATATGCAAAGTGGTATGAAAGGGCAAGTAAGCAGTACGGAGTAAGCTTTTGGCTGTAGGCAACTTTCTGCCTCTCAGATATAAGTTCCCTTGTTGAAGTTATGGTATCATGCAGGGAAAACACAAAACCACAAAATGAACTCGGTGATGCCACTTCAGGATCCAGTTGGACACAGGATCTGTCACTAGGCACCGCTACTATTGGTGCCACACAAATACAAACCCCAAGAGAGGAGGAAAGTACATTTTCCAGCTAAGGTAAGCTTGGCTGAGCTCAGTGAGGAAAAGACATCTTTCAGGTTCACTTGGAAGAACAATTCTGAGCGGCGCTTGTAGATTTTAAACCTCTACTGAAACCATATTCAGGTTGTGTATAATACAAGGTACATTGCTGCTCGTTTGCAAGCATACCACCACCCTGAGAACTGGCAGTGCTCCTCAGCTGTATCACAAGGGGTGACATCTTAATATCCTGATCCGACAGAACTCAGGAATATCTCAGCAGCTACCTGTCATGAGGCAACCGTGAGCACCACAGACCAGATTTGTGCAGTTCTTGATTTTGCACACAGTGAGAATCAAGAAGAGTGTCAAGAAGTTATTTCAAATATTTGGCTCTTTATTTATATTTTGAGGGGAAAATATGGACATTAAATATTTTTTTCTTTCGATTTCTTTGAAAAATCTCAAAGTAAATGGAGTTGTAGGATTTCTGTTCCTTTCAATTTTGTCTACTTGGTGGCAAGCAGTTTTCAGCTTACTCTTTCTGCTACACCTTAAACTACAAATGCACATAAGGGTATTATACATACACTTAAATTTCTCTTCAGCTCATGAAAACCATACATATATTTTTAATTATTGAACTGTTGACTTTTTGAGAATTAGGCAACAGTGATTTAAAGAAAAAAAATCAAAGCTGATATCACCATCTCTGCCAAGTGAGAATGATCCAATCAAAACTTGGCATAATCAAGTAGTATGAATTCTTCCAAGCATTCATTGCAATCTTAAAATAATCCTTCATCCAAAAGGCTGATATAGCATCAGTCATCACTCCAAGGAAGCATTAACAAAATAGGTAAGAGAAAAGAAAAGGCAAAAGCAAAAAATTTTTATTAAAGTCATGCAAATTGGGCAAGGAATGTCTTAACTTTGTTTTTATTATACTTGCTTCTCAAATATGACAGCCCCTGTTGTCTACTTTTGCATGTCATCGGTGTAGGTTGAGTATTCTCTGAATGGGGACATAAATTTTTCTGCAGAACACTTTGTATCCTGGCAGTGTGTCACAGGGCTATGGCCACACACAAAAAAAGGCCATGTCTACATTATTCTTGAGAAAATAAAAACAGCAAAATGGCATCTCTGTAGAATTTCTCCCTTACTGCCCTGGGAAGGATGAAGATCTCTTCCAGCATCTGGTAGTTCCAGGCCAAAACCACAAGCACAAATGAAAGAAGGTGGAAGGCACCCTTGGCTGGGGAGAGCCTCTGCAGCCTCCATCACTATGAGGGAAAGGCATCCTCGATGCCAGCCGCACCCTCCCTACATGCCTTTCTGCAAGACTAGCCATCTTCTCGGCATGCCCTTTGACGGCAGCTTGGCCCTGTGGTTAATATGACCACTGCTGCCAACTGAAAAGTGAGCCTCAACCTACCCACACACCCCAAGCAGAACCAGCAGCCTGGGTCTTTTCCCCCTGGAACACAAATGGCCACTTGCAGCTTCCTTTCTTTCTCCAAGACACACTTCTGCCCCACCAGTCTATCATGAAGTTCCAGCCTTGGCACAATCCGCTGTGATCCCCTGTCCTCTCTCCATAGTCTTCAAGGACTAAAACACCCATTATCAAGAAGATATTGTAACAACATAGTCAGTCTGTTAGAGTATTTCTGCTTTGGAAAGGTTGCCGGTAAACCAGTGGCAAATACCACCTACGTACTAAAAGAAAAGTTTCTGTGGGTTTATGCACATAAACATCTTGTTTACTTTACTAGAAAAGAGATACGGCTGGAGTGAACTACAGGCCCCAGAACCATTACTGTTGATGACTAGAGCCAAAGCGTTACATCCAAGACTGCTCTCTGAGTCCACTTTGATCCACTCATAGCTTCAAAACCAGAAAGTGAGACACAAAATTAACGACCAACTGCTGCTTTAGGACATCTGTGCCCCATTCACTATCCCTGTCATCGGAATGAAACCTGTAGAGTTTGACCTCTTGAAATGTCATGGGAGTAACTACTTGTTCTCACACACGATCCATATCTTCCAACCAAGTCCACAGATTGCAAGTACAACTGAGAATAGTTACCAATGTCCCTCACCAATCTGGACCAAGGTGAGACAGTACAATCATTCACCACTCTTTATCCTCTGTGGAACTATAAATCTTTCTGTGATTCTCTTACTTTTACCCTTAAAAAGATACAGAAGAGAGGCTGCAAAGAGCACTCAGCTTTTACTAGTACATATGAGCATGCAGAGTTGTTTATAAATTGATAGGCTTGGGGAAGTGGTACTGTATTGCAGATGAAGTATGACAGAGTAGTAATAGCTAGCACAGTGCTCAGCAGCCTTCAGACAATCCTTTGGACTCAGTAGGTGTGAAGCATAAAGTAATAAATCCTTGGAGAAATTTTGAAAAACTAAGAGAAAGTATTTGGCCTAATGCCAGCAGCTTATTAGATTTCAGATGACAATGGTGACAATGAGAAATTTGGGAATATTGTATGGAGCAGGAGATTCAGCATCTCAGCACAAGATTAAAATCCTACCAAAAGGAGGTTGTTAAACAGAAGGTATTTAGCAAGAAAACAACTGATGATTGAAGGAATTGCCTTCATGGTCCCTTAATGATGGATGGTCTAAGGATATTCATCCTAGGAGCTGATGGCAAAGACTGAACTCTAGCTCCTATCAGCCTAGATGTGTTTATATAAGCAAATCAATATGCCTCTGCATGATCCCTCTCCTCGTTTTCTATCTCGTAACAACACTGGAGCAACTTCAGAGTGAGCTTCATTTTTTTCAGCACAAATATTGCCAGTCACTATTTTATACAATACAGCATTAACCTATTTTAGCACTAGGAAAATCTTCTAATGAAACACATAAGACTTATTTTCAGTGTCAAGATATTGCAAGCTAGTTGAGCAGATGCTATGGAAGTAGATGCTATTGCTCTCATTGACCACATAGAAATCAGTGAAAGACTAATAAGAAATGGTTCTGGAAACACCATATTGAAGACACCCATGCAGAAAAAATTGCTCGTCTTGATCTCAGTAACGCATTCCCATAGCTTGCCCTGGTGCAAGGCAAAAGGCACAAATCGCAGCCTGCTTTACAACAAGGGACTGTGGCCACTCTGGCTCCGTGGGTTTTATAAACAGTGCAGTCCTAGCACGCTGGCTACTGTTTTGTACATTAAATTGTTGGGGAGGTGGTATCAATAAACAGCTGCACAGTCGAATTAGTGCTGTTTACTGTCAAATTAAGAAGGAAAGTGATACTTTCTGCTCATTGTTTATAACTCTGCACAGTTGGCCCTGGCACCAGAAAGAGTAAATGAAAATGGACAGCTCCCAATGGTAGATGCTCTCCTAGATCAAACAGAAGGGAAATTTTGTTTGTCTTATAAAATAAACAGTATCTTTTCAGGTTCATGTGCTCAGAATAACAGCTATTCAGTTGCACCAGCTGTTTTTTATTTCACTGCTAATTGTATGTCTCATTCCTCAACCGACTTGCAGGTCATTGTTTGCTTGCCGATGTTCACCCTGCGAAAGGGAACGGGGGTCCAGCACACTTGTGTGTGCGTGAGGTGGAAGAGTGGGGAGATGTTTAAATTCCTCCATGAAAGCTGTGTACGTTTGTGTCATACTGAGCTTTAGAAGATACACCCTGGCCTTGCAGCACACTCCCTGAGCTTTGTTCTTGGAGACATGGTGTGAAAGGAATGCCAAACACTTGCAACGGTTATACAATACTGCGCCCACACTGAGGGTGTTTTACCCCCAAAATACCTCCAAAATCTACAAATAGTCTTTGAGTCTAAAGAAATCTTCCGAGCTCTTCAGTCAAAATATAAATTTTGAAGAGAACTGACTCACTGCTTTTATTAAAATGTCTACTTTAATAGGGAAAACTTAATTTATTCCAATGGAGCCTCAGTTTTAGGTGTGGTCTAGGCTACCTGCGTCAGGAAAACGTTATCTCTGCACACCATGCTTCTTGCCATTCACCCACTCTTCTGACTTTTCTTCCTTCTGACTTTTCTTCCTTCACCTCTCCATTCATTACAATTTCTCTTGCAATCACTGATTTTCTAAAATCCCATGCAGTCAGACAGAAATACAGAGAGACTGTCACCACACAACCAAATAAAAAAAAAATTGGTCACGTAAACTGCATAAGTTTTGCTTATGACAGATTTCACCCTCATTTTATATAATTTGTGTTATTGTCACTTCAAGACAGGTTTTTGCAAGACACTTGATGTCGATGTATCCTTGAACTCAATAATAATTTTACCATGTATTTACAAGAGTATATTTAGGAGAGCTGTGTGGAGGGCTTTCTAGAGCTGTATTTCTTATCAGAGAAAGTAAAAATTGGAGAAAGTAAATACACAGACTATCATAGTTCATTGTTTGCATCCATTATTAAATGCTCAGAAACTATGTGAATGAGAGTGGTATAAATGCTTGGATGCATTAAAACCAAAAGCCATCTCTTTTCTGTCTCTAGTTAAAAGGCTTTTGTGGGGATATCACATTGTTAAGAACTTCGGAATGTTGTAAAAAGGTAGATATGATCTCTAAAGAATGTGTTCCCTAACTCATCCATCTCAAGGAAAAATTCCCTGCAGGTAACTTTCACAGATTACATAAAGCGTGATAGACAGTTATAACAGTTAGAGTTGGTCATTTCTCCAGAGTGACTTAGTAGCTTACAGATCACTATTAGAGTTGGGAGCCCTCACCTGAATGGTTTATTTATATGTTAGACATGAAGGGTGGGATGAATGATGCCTAAAGTGCTTTCAGAACACACTTACATGTGCGCTGGGCATCCAGACCCCTGCTTAGTCAGCGGAGGTTTAATCCCAACAGTCAGTGACATTTAGACTGAGGTTCATCTTGCTGTAGGCATCTGCATGTGGTCAGATGATCTTTGCCCAAGGTTCCACTAACCCTACCAGTAAGATTTCAACTGTAATGGAAGTGAAGACAACTAGTTCACCAGTAGATATCTACATCTATAAACACCTGAGGTTATGAATTAAGGTGACATCTAAGTTACTTGCTTAGGTTGCCTGTATAAATGATGGAGAGGAGTGGGAACCCTCACAATGTTCCTTATTCCATCCTGAGACAACTGTAAAATAATAGGTGGAATACCCTACTCCATTAACTTCTGAGGAACACTAGATGAGTGATTTAAGCCACCCACACAGCTTTAGAGGACTGAAATTCAATGAGACAAGAGAAAAAGAGGAAGGGGAGGGAAGAGAAACAAAGAAAGAAAAAGAAGAAGGAAAGAAGGAAAGAGAAAGAAGAGTGATTTCCCTTTTTTATTAGAAAGTAGCATCATGTACCAAGAAATTATATGGCCATCTTTACTGGGATTTTTAAAGAACAAACCCTAACTTGCTATAAAGCAAGATATCAAGTCAGGGTCCTACCAACTGAAATCTTCCCTGTGCTTTCCTCTGGATGTTTAATGACATACTTCTGATCCAAAAGCCTCTGTAATATTACTCCTTCAGCATGACATTTCACAAATGACTAAACTTGGGAGAAAAGTGAAGCTGTTTCTGAACTCTTCTGGACATTTGCAGGCTGAGGAAAATTACATCGGAATAAGAAAACAGCAAAAGGTGTCCAAGTAACATACATTTTTTTTGAACCCTAAATGTGGTGGCTACTTTATTTAACACTATTTCTGTTGTGTGATGCCAGTTAATGCACGGCAACTCCAAAGCCAAAGAAGGTAAAGGAAATCACTTTTTTGAAAATCTGTGTCAGATCCTTTCAAAAGACAACTAGGAATGTAGCAAAAATGATCAAAGACAAAAAAGCCTGCCAGGCTTTATTTACTTTTTACTCTCTGTCTGTTGGGGATTGACATTTTTTATATTTTTTTTCTTTTTTAAAAACAATAGTTTAGACAAATGTGTCTAGACTGATGGTAGAGCAAATGTGACATTAATTATGGATTCCTACACAGTGGCTTAGTGTACGTGGGCAGTTGCCAGTTCCCAGGGAAACAAAAATTGCCAGGCTGCCAAACTGGAAAGAGCTGCTGCTCTTACCATGGTCACGTCTCTGAGCGTGACTGGTATCAGATGCTTCAGAAGAGGTTGCTGGCACATTGAAGTGGACAACTGTAAGGCAGGAGAACTGGAAAGGTGCTGCTGCGTTTCCAGTAAAAGGTGTTAATGGAGAAGAGCCTGCAAGATTTGTTTTCACAGCTCCGTAGGAGGTACTTCAGATCCAGCCACATGCCAAGTGAAAGCTAATTTGGCTTGAAGAAAGCTTTCTGCAAATGTGTTGAGGTTGTTTCTGCACCCCAAGCTAGCCCATTTAGTGGTACTCCTTAATCTGCTCGCACAGGGTTGATTTGCTCAGGCTTGTCCACATGACAATGAGTACCCAGAAAGGCAATACTGTAGATCTTTTACAACATCTTCCTTGCTGGGAACATCTTCATCCTGGAAAGACTTTGGTTCCATTACACTGGTGGCTCTGAATAAATGCGTTATCAGCTGGCTCTGAATAAATGTGTTATCAGCTAATAAACTAATGCCTTTCCCATCTCAGTTGCTTCCAGTTGCTGGCTCTGATATTCTGGCAAAAATTCTCATTATTAATTCTAAAGTGAAATACTTGTATTTTGCTTTGTTGAATATCATCCTATTTTTGCTTTTCTCACTCTCAGGAGATCCATTCTCCCTGCACGATACCCCAGTCTTCCTCTTTGTGTCATCAGTAAATCTCAACAGCCTTTTGTGCTAAACTGACTAATGACTATATTAAATATGCTAATTCTTAAGAAATGATTAATGACAAGCATAATTCTTGAAAAAACTGATCTAGTGATCTCCTTCCAGCCAAATACGTAATTTCTTTCATCACATGCATTTTTGCTTTCTATTGAGCTGATTTTTTACACACCTTCCAGCTAGTTCATATTTGATCACTCATGGGCTACCACATATATTTTGATATCTTGTGGGGCTTTTGAAGGGCAGAGCAAGATACAAATACACAACAATAACAGGGCAATGTCACTTAGTGTAGAACATGTTGCTGACCATACGCTTCTCAGTTTATACATGGAAGTCTGTAATGTACTAGTGTCCCAGACCAGGTTGTCAGCTTCTGCACAAGTTTATAGGTAATGTCTTTAGCAAGAAAAGTACTTTTTAATATTTGGGTCCATGGCTGAACCTAAAAATTTTTTTAAAACTCCAAAAAATAAAAAAAAAAAAAGAAGAAAAAGAAAGTAGGCAAAATGTTGGTTTTTTTTTAATAACGACTCAGTAGTATGATTTTTAAAACTTGCCAGTGACACAACCCATTATTGGTTTGTCCATATTAAAAACTTCCTGGCTTTATTTTTAATTAAAAATAGCTTTGACTGGCAGAAGTGCTGAAGGCTGTAACCTTCTGGTTATCCACAAAACGAGAATAACAAGGGCAACAGGGCAACCTCTCCTCACCCCGCTGCTTCACACTGCCTCTGTTCTCCCAGAGGGTCTAACTCTTCCCACTCAGTCTAGGGCTATTTTGCTGAGTCTGACACCAAAACTGTGGAGCTGAATTTCCTGTAGGGATGCCAGGGACAAAACCAGAGTCAATGTGTAGCCACAAAAAATCCCTTAAAACTTAAGACTCAGAAAAATGACTCAGACTGGCTGAGGAAGCCAATTCATACAGATAACTACCCTCTGTAGCATTCAGGCTAGGGTGAAAGAGGTGGGTGAAAACTCCTGCCCTGTTATTAAAAAAGCAATTTCCCTGAATTCTCCCTGAATTGACTTCTCCATTGCCTTGAGTGATCCGCTGGTGGAAGTGCGGCAGTCAGCTCCGCTGGTGCCAGAACCACAGGCGCTAGGCATTGCTAGAGCATCGCTAGAGCATCGCATGCTCTCTCTGGAGGCAACGCACCTCCCGAAATTTTTAGTTCCACACTTTTTTGAGGGGTGTGAATATGGAACCACTGAGAGTAGAGTGGGTGAGGATGGACTACACGATTCTCTGCTATGCCTGATTCATCAAGGATCTGAGCCAAATTGTTACGGCATCTATGTAGATATCTTTACTGCTCTGTTTAATGGCCAAGAGGCAATCAGCACATTTGCATGTAGTGTGTCTGTGTCCTCCCGGGCTGAATGAATGATTCGGGCATGTTTTGACTCTTTTCACTGGTGCAAGTGGGCAAGGTAGGTAGAAGAAGCTGGACAACTAAGGCTCCAAGAGACATGCCAGCGGGAATGCCACCTCCTGTGGTCTGCATCACCTCCACCTTAGCCTCCACGTAACAGTTAATGTCCAACGAAATTTCTGCCTCCTCATCTCTATCACATCCCTGTGTATGAACTGATGCTGCTGGTGTTTGCATGAAGACACCAGACTGTGAGTAGAAGGGCAGGGTAGTGACCCCCAACAGAGAGGCGGGGTGGGCAGCTGGGCATGATCACACCTGGATCCATCACTGTCAATCCCACCAGCGCCGACTGTCTAACTCCTGCCTCCCTCTGCTGCTCTCTTTTTCATGTGGTTTGGCTTTCAAGGCAGAATATTCAAATCACCTTCCTGATACCAGGAAGGTGACAAAATTATACCTTTCAGCTCAGACCTTGCCAATGAAATGTTTCCTTTCTACAAGAAGAAAGCAGTCCTTGAAGGAACTGCTCCCAGCAAAGATGTGCCCTGAAGAGAAACTTTTACAGATACGACACACAGAGGAAACTGGAAAGCCCTTGAAATTTTGTATCAAGATTGGTTTCTAAAGGGCAATTCAAAATGAGGGTTCATTTTACCCAAACCAGTCCAAGGAGTATTACTGTACCTGCCAAAGTAAGTGATCACAGACGGGAACCGCAGCAGGAGCAGAGGTGGGGGAGATGAAGGGCAGTACATGGGGCCAGGGCATTTTTTTCCCAGCATGAACATCAATTCATGGTTCTTGTTTCCCTCAAAACACACAGAGAAAATCAAGCTGTACAACCCTTCTTTGGAGGGTCCATGGTGTAAAGGCACCAAGTTCATTAAAACCATTTATTTCATAAAAAACAAACAAACATGCCTGGTGTGGTAGGAGCTATCATCAACCTGGCTAGAGTAAGATCTGCCAAGTGACAGTGAAAGACTCTGAATGACATTTTGGGTTTCCTAAGGCACCAAGTCCCCTCAAACTTTTTTTTTCCATGTTTGGACTGGCTGACACCTTTGACATTGTCCATATTTCAAATTTTTAATACATTTCTAGAAGAATATTCATTTTCGATTCAATCTTGGCAAAGAAAAATACCTCTTTTTCAACTGAATCCATAAGTGACAACAACACATGGATTATGGAAACAAATTAACTGCTTTGCTGTTCCCACTGTGCACAGTTGTACTCATTTACTTAAACTTGTTCAGCTTCTGTCAGTACTCAAATCCTTAACACCAGTGCACAACAGGAGACCAGTGACTTCCGATCTACTTCCATTTACAAGATGTATCTTTGAACGCAGTCTGAATTGAAGTAGGTAGTATTGTCCCATGGATAACTCACTAGTGAAGAAGCTGGAGATACACTCTAGATATTGTGTATTCTAGTACTTGTCTTATTAATGTCTCTCTGTGCCTCAGTTCCCTTACCCTTAAAAGAGCATTAATATATCCTGAGCTAGTACAGTAAAACCAACCAGTCCTGTTTATTTAGAAAATTCTAAACCAGAAGTGATACACAGTATTAGCAAATATGCATGCAAGCCTAATTTTAGTTTTCAAGAATGCCCCAAAAGAGTAAAGTGCTGAAAAGTCGTTGACTGGGGGTTGCTCGAAAGGGAATTAAAGAAAACTAACTTCTTCTATTTCCTTTGATTTTTAACCATCTTTTTCCAGTCTTTTTTAATTTTTCAGTAATTTTCCTGGTTTTGTTCATTCCTGGTTTTTTGTATTGAATAAAGCTTATGTGTTGGGTTGATTTGTTTTGTTTTGTTTTGCTCTTTCCTTTCTAGTATTTTTTTTGTTGAATTGGTCACTTCTCATGGGAAGCGTTGATCTTTCCCTGTCCTCATTGTGATAAGAAATGGCTATGAGACTACTGAAAATAGGCATTTTTCCTATCTTTTTTCATAGCTGGACTTTTGGAACAGAAAATCCCTTAAAATAAATAGCATGCAACTTTAGAATAGGTTTTTTGTATTGTACAAAAACTTCATTTCATCACGAGGGCTAGTCTGAGGCTGTTGCGAAGGATTATATGTTCCCAGCATTGAAAGATTTTGAAAGATTTCCTGCCATATGCCAGGAGTTAGTATTAATAGTAAGCTTTTGACTAGTCCCTGCCCCATAAATGACTGTTTCTGATACAGAATGGGCTCATACTTGGCATGAGCAACATATGTGCAAGACTACACGTTCATGAAATACATGTGTTCCCTATGAAAACATGGGTCAAGATACAATAGAGAAGAGAAAAGGGAGATGGGGATACTCTACAGGCTGTGAGAGGAAAGAGAAAAGGCAACACACAACAAAATGAACCTGCTGAATGGGAAGTCCCAGGTGAGGAAGGTGTGTAAGCCTGCGTGTGGGATCACTCCAGCATCAATGCGATACTCATGGCCAAGGTTCAAGTCCCACTGAGACCCTTGGAGATCCCTGCCGTTACCTCCTGTGGTGTTGGATCCCTGGTCCCTCTCCTTCTGCCCCAGCCTTGCAGCTCTTGCCCCAGGCTTTCTTTGTTGACCCTTTGCTGAGCTAACTCAGCTCATGAAAGTGACCAAAGATGTATCCAAAGAAAAAAAGTGTGGAAGTGCACCATTTCCTGCCATTTTAGATGGGCAGCTCAGCTCACATAGCAGTCAGAGCCAGCCCAGTGGAGGGGCAGGACTACAGGACCCTAGTGCTCAGCTGTCCCAAGAATTCCCATCCCAACACCTTCCAGAAATCTGCCTCTAGTTGTCTATGATGGCCACACGTTTAAATATTTTACTTTCTTTTGAAGACATACATACAGACTGCATCTACACTAGTATATTAAGCATGAGAGCCACACTTCGCTGGATGTCTATGTCCACAGTGCTAAATACTCTTCCAAAAGTGGGCAGCTGCATCTGAACTGCTACTGGGAACGGTTCTTGGTCTCTGCTAGCTCCCAGCTTGCAACTGGGCCTTGCTGGGATCAGGTCAGAAGCACACTGGGGAAAATTCAGTCAATTTAACAGCAGATACAACCAAGGGGCTGCACCTGAAAATGCTTTTTGGCACCATTTAATCTGTCAGCATAAGTGAAGACACAGTGCCTCTGGTCAAAAAAAATCCAATAGCAGCAGCACCAACAAAAAGACATGGATCATCTGAAGTAGTCAAAGCCACTATTTTTCTCCCAAGACACTGCATTCTCCATTCACCTTTTGCTTTCAGAGCCCCTCCTAACAAGATCCCTTGACTCAACAATACCTACTTATTCTAAATTTAATCCAGGGTTGAGTAGCCAGTCTTTTACTGATTTCCTTCCTTTCGTGAGAGTTTTATTCCTTCCCCCTACCTCCTCTTCTCTGTTTCAGATGATGACCCTGTCATATAAACATTTCCCAAACCCTCGCAGCATGTGGACCTCAAGTTGTCACTTCTTCAGAACAGGGCTCAAGATTCAATTTTAATGCATATTCAGGAGGTGGAGAAAGGAGAGAGGGAGGAGAACAGAGTGATTTTATTTCTTTTTTGCACTAGAACAAAATCCAGATTAATTCCAGTTGTGCTGATGAAAGAGAAGTTTGTCTTTGTGCTGCCCAGCAAGGACCTTGTAGGCTACAGAATATTCCTCTCCTTGGTTGTAGACCAACATAACCTTACAGTGCAGAGGGCTCTCTCTTCACAGCCCTCATCTGGCTCAGCCCTGATTTGCAGAGATATCAATAAGAGCTTTTCTCCTGGCTCCAGTGCGGGATGTCTACGGCTTTTGCCTGGTTTGCTTCCTACGCTGGCAGCTACCTCTACCGTTGTAGGGACAAATGGGTTCTCAATTACATATCTCCTAATCATTGACCTATGGACTGCAATGAGAGGAGCCTTTCTGGGGCCAGAGCAGAATTTGTCCCTTCCAGAGGGGTGGTTCAGTGAATGTAACCACAGGTAATCTTGGGGGCTGGTTATAGCAGGAACTGATGGCTCAATCCAGCAAAGCGTGCAAGCCCAGTGCTTCAGTTCAGGCTATCCATAGTCCCATTCATCTCCACATGAGATTATTCTCACTTGACTTCACCCATCATAAAGCTAAATGTGTAGTCTGAGATGGTCCACTGGAAAAGAAGGTGGTTCCTCCCATCGTAAGAGATGTCTCTACAACCAGCAAGGTAAACAGTTTCATGGAGGTGCTCACCTCACGTCACTGATGGCGGAGGTACCTTGGTCTGCGGTAGCTAACGTTAGATGAGCACAAGCCTACCTGAAGGGTTTGGTGTGAGCTCCGGACTTAGCAGGATCACACCAAGGTGCACTGGGCTCTGCAGAGGCAACACGCAGCCCTTACCGATATAGCAGTTTCTGAAGATAAATAAATAGATAAATAAAAAATCTCAGTTCCCTCCCCCTCTGCGTCGCCATCAGCTAACTGATCCTCATAGTTCAGAGTAATATAAATAAATAAGCAGACCAGTGATTCACAGCAGCCAGGTTTCTAAGAGGTTTAACATCTTTGTGAGTGAAGGTTTTTTCAGAGTAGGGGACCAGTGTCTCCGTGGGAGACACCCAGTGCTGCTGGGTGAATTCATTGGAAAATGTGACCCAGAGTGTAGACATCAAATGGGAAGAAATCCAGCTCCTAGCTCTTTAGAAAACCTGGCCCCTTGCATTTCAAACAGTTTCTTGTTTATCTCCTCCACAGCTGTCACCTCTTGCAGTCCTACAAGGAGTCAGAAGTAATTCAGTGCTAGAAAACAGTGAATAAAGAAATACAGAGAACTGCAGAGAGCGCCAGCAGGCCTGATTTCCAGACCTCATCTTCATGCAGACATGGCATGAATTTGTAGCTCTCTGGGACCCCACACTTGCTATTCACAAAGGTGGTACAACCACCTGTTACCCCCAACCACTGCATGTGTGTAACCCACACGCCCGGGAGGTTTTTAGCACAAACTGCGATCACTCCTGGTTTGTACAACTCCAGGCTGTCCTCCTGTGAGAAGCCACACAACTCCTCACGATGCTCCTGACGTGGTGATGGCAAATACCAGGAAGGGGTTGACCACGCGGGTATCACCACCAAGCCACGGCCCAGCTGGAGAGGCAGCTACAGAAAATCAGCTCCAACTGAGGTGGGGCTGGACACACGAGTTCAGATGTCCAGTCTGAACCAGGACCTTGGTTTCTCTCTGCCTAGAGAGCATGTGGGCATGTACCGCCTTTGAGTGACTAGCAGAGGCTTAAAATAAGGAGAAAACGCTTTGAAAATGTCATCTCCTCCACTGCCTTCGGTGCCCACAGCTATGTTTGCACAAATATATCAGGGGTATCAAGAATTTTATAATGATACTCCCTCACCCACGGTTCCAGTTAAAACCACTGTAATAAACAAAGCATACAGAGCACATCACTGGCACCAGAGGCTATAATTTTCTCTGAGCAGAAATATTACCAAAAAAAAAAAAAAAAGAAAATAAAAAAGAAAAAAGGCAGGATTTCATCCAATTTGGGAAGAAATCTATGCAGATCTTTCCTTTCATTAAACTTCTCAACTGTTATTAAAGGAAAGTCAGTAGCCAAAAAATTCTTTGACGATGACATTGAATCATTTGATGATAGAGTGTTTTGAGAAAGGCTACAGATGCAGATCACTGGTAAAAACCTTGAGTCCCAGGAAGAACAATCTCTCAAATGTCACAATACTTTTCCTTTTGCAAGGGAACACTTTTAACACTCTTTTTCAAGTGAGCTCTACATTTTCTCTTAAATACTTTGGTTTTGCAGCTATGAGAAAAATAATATGTGAAGCCTGTTCTTCTGAAGCTGCAGAAGATCTTGACTGATGGCAAAGAGAAAGCAAGCACCAAGGCAAGAAATCTTTGTACTGCAGAATACAAAACATGCAATGCTCAAGCATCCTGGGAGCAAAGGTGTTTATTTTCTTATTCTCCTGCTTAAGACATTTCATAAAACCACAAGGAAAACGTGGACTACATAGTGAACAATTCATCGCTGCATAACTTCTCATCATTCCAAATTCTTTTGTGTACATATCTTTATGTTTCAGATATCCCTAATGATTTATTTTTCACTAGTTTTTAGTGCCTAGCTGCAGACACTTTAAAGAATTTACTTCTAAAGGTGCTGATCAGTGCTGTTCAGAGGATGGAGCTATCTGAAGGTGCTTCTCTTGCTGTGTCACCCCTACCCAGTGACATTGACCTCCCTTATCTTTTTTTTTTAATCAATCACTCTCTTTTTAAATTCGGTGGAAATGCTCCCTTTCAATAAACCAAATGAGCATGTCTTCAAGCACACGTTAAACTCTATTCCAAATCAACAGACCATATAATCGCCTTGACTTCAACCCTGGATTAAAGGATAAGTATGTGACCAAGCATTTTTTCAAGTCGGAGTCAAAGAAAGAAAAGATCCTGTCCAAGCTGCATCTGGCCAGCTTTGAGCACCTCTAAAAAGAAGTCTGGGGCTGCCTGCGCCCACCCCTCTGAGACCAAGGTAGATATCATTTATCATAGAATCATAGAATCGTTTA